>NC_034183.2:45406806-45670514 GCF_002021735.2 Oncorhynchus kisutch | reverse complement strand
CTCCTTCCTACTCCCTCATCCTTGCCCGCTTCTCCTTCAGGTAAGAGCTGAGCACACACAAACTGCGGCATCTTGTTCAAGTACCACCAGTTATCAATTAATTATGCCTAAAGCATCGCTCTCTATCTCTGCAGGACTCAGCCCACTCTCTCCGGCCGACAGAAGAGGCAGCTACAGGAAAAGCTGGATTATGTGCAGGAGGTGGTGAAGACAAAGAAGGTAGTGTGTGTGTGACCATGCAGTGGTATGTGTGTGAGCATTCAGTGCTGTGTGTGCTTGACCACTAACTGTGTGTATCTCTCCCTTCCTGTAGAAGAAGCTCTATGAGGAATACCTTCGCCAGAGTGTGGGTGATCAAGATATGGACTGAAAGGAAATGGAGGAAACCACTGATGTACCACTTAACATTCCTACTGTAGAGGACCAAATGTAATGTAGGGTTTAAACTGTTCAGGCTTTACCTTCCTGGCCATGCCTTATGGTGCATTCATGACAATTCTGAAACTCAAGAGTTAAAATGAACATAAGTTATTTGTGTAGAGTTATTTGTTCAATGTCAGTCATGGAGGGCCAAAGCACTTCTGGTTTTCATCCTTCTAATCAGAGACTGATTCAGACCTGGGACACCAGGTGAGTGCAATTAACTACCAGGTAGAAACAAAAGGGTTTCGGCCCTCCAGGACTGTAATTGAACGTCCCTGACGTACAGCTTCCTATTGGTTGATTCTTATTCTTTCCAAGTGGGAAAACTCTGGCCTCCTCTTTCTGCAATGAATGTCCAAGTAGAGAATGTCTGAATTTCCGAGTTGTCTTGAACGCACCATTTACGTGTCCCTCCGGAGTACGCAGGGCGACATGGGAAATGTAATCCTTGTCCACGTGTTGTCAGTCCAATATCTGTTCATTCATGTAGTTGTAAACCATAGATCGCCTCAATTTCTAATATGAGCATTCAGAACCTAACTCTGACACGCACTGTAATATTCATTTCCCAATATTTTTCACTACCATGTTACCTGATAGGTAGATTTTAAAAACAACAAACATCATGGGACCTGTATTTTTGTATGAGATTAGATACGGTTTACAAACTACATTTTGAATTGAACAAAGCATTTATATATGTTTTTACAATGTTTGTATACACAGTTGTGCCTGTTTGCTACTCCAGGCTTCAACATCTGACTCAGACAAACACCTATGCTGCAATAAACCAATAATAACATGAGGATCATGGGACCTGTATTTTTGTACAAGGTGAACTCTCAGCATTAAATTACTTATGCGATACTATTTACTTGCTGTTCCTTTTGTTCACGTAACTGTTCAAAGCAGCAATTGTGCTGTTCCACACGTTTCTGACCATGAATGTCAATTGTTTCTAACTGTAAGACTAATGAATAAGCACAGCAGCTGTCTGTGAACAAGCAGTTCACAACCATGACACTGAGGATCTGTTGATGATCTGTAATGTTTAACTTTCTTTCCTACATTGGTAGTACGTTTCATTCAAAATTAACTTGTTTAAAAATAGTTTAGACATTAAATCAACTGGCCTACACCCCAAAGAGCAAGCTAAGCAAAAGCATAATCTCTAGAATGAAGAAACTTAGAGGAACCAGGGGTGGGTGGCTAGTCCTCTTCTGGGTGTCCCGGGTAGACCAGGCATACTGTATTTCAGAAGCTGCTCTGAATAGTTGAGGGAACGGAATATCCTGACCATGAGGGTGTTTTGGGGGACTCCTTAGCAGGGGGCAGGTCCTCCTGGGGTGTGGAGGTGGATGGAACCTAACACTCCGCATAGAGAACAGAAATGAACATGCATCTAACTTCTGCCTAAAACTGGTAATGTTAATATGACGTAGCCTATATTTTGTCAGGTGAAACCAGGGACGGACTGTTACACGATATAGTCGTGGGAATTTCAAGTGTAAAGGGTGAGGGGGGAATGCTGCATGGTGGGATGAAGGCGTGCTGCTGGACTCCCTTTGTGTATCCTATACGTTTGTCAATAGTAGGCCTAATAATAAGACAGTACATCTAATTCTAATCACAGGTATGCTCAGTTCTGTCAATGTCAGAAACAATTCCCTCAGTTGAGTCATACACTACATGGCCACAAGTATGTGGACCCCTTCTCATCGAACATCTCATTCCAAAATCATGGGCATTAATATGGAGTTGGTCCCTCCTTTGCTGCTATAACAGCATTGACCCTTCTGGAATACTTTCCCCTAGATGTTGGAATATTGCTGCAGGGACATGCTTTCATTCAGCCACAAGAGCATTAGTGAGGTCGGGCACTGAGGTGGGCGTTCAGGCCTGGCTCCGCAGTCGGCGTTCCAATACACCCCAAAGGTGTTCGATGGGGTTGAGGTCAGGGCTCTGTGCAGGACAGGCAAAGTTCTTCCACACTGATCTCGACAAACTATTTCTGTATGGACCTCGCTTTGTGCACAGGGCCATTGTCATGCTGAAACAGGAAAGGGCCTTCCCCACACTGTTGCCACAAAGTTGGAAGCACAGAATGTCTAGAATGTCATTGTATGCTGTAGCATTAAGAATTCCCCTCACTAGAACTAAGGGGGCTAGCCCAAACCATGAAAAACAGGCAGTTGCTCGGTAGTGAGTGTTGCAACCGAGGACAGACGATTTTTACATGCTACGCGCTTGTGAGGCCTACCTCTCAGTGGCTGAGCCGTTGTTGCTCCTAGACGTTTCCACTTCACAATAACAGCACTTACAGTTGACCGGGGAAAGTAGCAGGGCAGAAATTTGATATACTGACTTGTTGGAAATGTGCCATCCTATGATGGTGCCACGTTGATATCACTGAGCTCATCAGTAAGGCCATTCTACTAAATGTTTGTCTATGGAGATTGCATGCGTGCTCAATTGTATTCACCTGTCAGCAGCGGGTGTGGCTGAAATAGCCCGAATCAACTAATTTGAAGTGGTGTCCACATACATTGGCCATGTAGGGCAATCTCATTCAAACCACAGAAGGCTGTCCTACCTTACATGGTCAACAGGCAGCTCAGCAATGCACTTTTCTCTGCAACCCTGTCAATAACCCCATCACTCTCCCTCGCTATCTCTATCGGCAGCAGCCAGCGTAGGCCTACGGAACGTCTTATCTTTTTGCTCCAGGAACAGGGTTGGAGAGCCCTGCTCAAGATGGATAAAACCCATTTTGCCATGGACATTGCCATTGAGGGCTTCCACCATGTGAAAGTAGTCAACTGGGTGGGAGTCAGGACTTTCTATGGGTTAAGAAACGATCACGTGATTCCATCTGGGTCATAAGGAAGGTTTTGACAATTAATTATTCGAGAGAAAGAAACAAAAAGTACAGTTGAGGAGCATGCCCATGCAGGTCCGATCAGACCGGCCTACCAGAATATTCCCGCATTTCCTGATGGGAAAAATATCTTAATGGATCAATATTTTGCACCACCATTTTTGGGAAAACTGGCTGAACGTGATGTGCAACATCCTAAATTGTCCAACAAATAAAAGAAATGGTGAAACTTTTGTTTTATTAAGACAGTACACATATTTTTCAGGCGGCTTGCCATTAAAGCTAGTAAAGGAGAAAAGTTATGCCTTTGCAGCCTGAATGGAGGATGCTTTATGTATGAGACGGTCCACGGGGGACACAAATGTATTATCCTTGACAAGAATGCAGATCTACCAGCAACTATTGGCTGTCTAGGCCAGGGTTTCTCAAACCGGTCCTGGGTCCCCCCAGGTGCACGTTTTGGTCTTTGCCCTAGCACTACACAGCCCCCCCAGGATCGGGTTTGGGAAACCCTGGCCTAGGTTACTTTTCCATTTGCATTCCAGAAAAAACACGGCGCACCGGTTTAAAACTACAATCCAATTCATTGCTGTCTGCCGACAGTGACTGAGCAGACTGATTGTTTGACATGGCATTTTCTGATAAACTTTCAAACGTTTAATTGTGACGTAACGGCTAGACATGCATGATGTAGGCAACTGTTCTTACAGTGCTCAGTAGTTAGAATGTTGGAGATGAGTTCTTCTGTGGGTTTGGAACAAGTAGGCTATTGTTAGAACAGCGGGTATGTGAAATCATTTTTTTATGTTATTGATACAAGTATCAAACTTGCTACACTAATACTAGATACCTTAAGGAACATTTTAAAGATTGGAAGCAGTCTAGGAAGGCTGTCAGTCAACCAGGGCGAGATTTTTTTATAAAATGGCTGCCAACCAAATTCCCCATTAGAAGACAATAGGGTAAAATCATTCCAAACAATACAAAAATTACTTTGTAATGTTATTTACCCACAAGATAAATCCCATAGACAATCATTCTGATCATAAAGTACTATTAAAACCTAATAAGGGGCATAAAGAGGTAATGTTGACCCTGTCCAGCAGCTATGTGAAGATTTTTTGGACTTTGTGATAGATAGGGAATGCTAGGGAATGTCTAAATAAAGTATTTTTGGCTATAGTGCAATTGCAGATTTTGTTCATTACTCCCCTGGGGGGCCATTTCCAATATGGCTGCTGAAAAATAAGCTAAGAATCCCAAGAGAGGTAACTCATTGGATAGGTGTCACTATGGGTACTCTGCTCCATTATGAGAGCACGCAGAAAACAGACAGTGCCAAATTTCAAATATTTATTAACGACTTATGGTTGGACATGGTGAAGTTGGATTTGTGTGTGGCTCTGCAACAAAGGAGAGACACACGCTGGTTGCATAATATAAAAAGGTAATGGTGCTACGGATGAATCTATTAACCAATATATCTTAAATAAGTAAATTACATGACATCTTAATGTTATGATCTAACTAAAATATATATGGAAATATAACCCAAATGTACTCTTAACTTGGACGCAAACAACTGGAAAGAAACTGAGGAATGGCTTGACAGGATTTAATTACAAACTAAAGGTGTGAATGAGCCTATCAGGGCAGTCCTGATAATTAGTGAAAGCTTTGTGGCATTAAGAGTCAACAGGTGGCATCAAATTGGTTGATCAAGTTCATCTCAGTGGTATGCTGCTCCACTGAGGGCTTTGTACAACCGTTAACCAGATGTATGGGGCTGTACTGTACACGATTCACATGGACATATCTCCATAAATAGTTGGTAAATACACTGCTCAAAAAAATAAAGGGAACACTTAAACAACACAATCTAACTCCAAGTCAATCACACTTCTGTAAAATCAAACTGTCCACTTAGGAGGCAACACTGATTGACAGATTTCACATGCTGTTGTGCAAATGGAATAAACAACAGGTGGAAAATATAGGCATTTAGCAAGACACCCCCAATAAAGGAGTGGTTCTGCAGGTGGTGACCACAGACCACTTCTCAGTTCCTATGCTTCCTGGCAGATGTTTTGGTCACTTTTGAATGCTGGCGATGCTTTCACTCTAGTGGTAGCATGAGACGGAGTCTACAACCCACACAAGTGGCTCAGGTAGTGCAGCTCATCCAGGATGGCACATCAATGAGAGCTGTGGCAAGAAGGTTTGCTGTGTCTGTCAGCATAGTGTCCAGAGCATGGAGGCGCTACCAGGAGACAGGCCAGTACATCAGGAGACGTGGAGGAGGCCGTAGGAAGGCAACAACCCAGCAGCAGGACCGCTACCTCCACCTTTGTGCTAGGAGGAGCAGGAGGAGCACTGCCAGAGCCCTGCAAAATGACCTCCAGCAGGCCACAAATGTGCATGTGTCTGCTCAAACGGGTCAGAAACAGACTCCATGAGGGTGGTATGAGGGCCCGACGTCCACAGGTGGGGGTTGTGCTTACAGCCCAACACCGTGCAGGACTTTTGGCATTTGCCAGAGAACACCAAGATTGGCAAATTTGCCACTGGCGCCCTGTGCTCTTCACAGATGAAAGCAGTTTCACACTGAGCACGTGACAGACGTGACAGAGTCTGGAGACGCCGTGGAGAACGTTCTGCTGCCTGCAACATTCTCCAGCATGACCAGTTTGGCGGTGGGTCAGTCATGGTGTGGGGTGGCATTTCTTTGGGGGGCCGCACAGCCCTCCATGTGCTCGCCAGAGGTAGCCTGACTACCATTAGGTACCGAGATGGGATCCTCAGACCCCTTGTGAGACCATATGCTGGTGCGGTTGGCCCTGGGTTCCTCCTAATGCAAGACAATGCTAGACCTCATGTGGCTGGAGTGTGTCAGCAGTTCCTGCAAGAGGAAGGCATTGATGCTATGGACTGGCCCGCCCGTTCCCCAGACCTGAATCCAATTGAGCACATCTGGGACATCATGTCTCGCTCCCTCCACCAACGCCACGTTGCACCACAGACTGTCCAGGAGTTGGCGGATGCTTTAGTCCAGGTCTGGGAGGAGATCCCTCAGGAGACCATCCGCCACCTCATCAGGAGCATGCCCAGGCGTCGTAGGGAGGTCATACAGGCACGTGGAGGCCACACACACTACTGAGCCTCATTTAGACTTGTTTTAAGGACATTACATCAAAGTTGGATCAGCCTGTAGTGTGGTTTTCCACTTTAATTTTGAGTGTGACTCCAAATCCAGACCACCATGGGTTGATAAATTTGATTTCCATTGATCATTTTTGTGTGATTTTGTTGTCAGCACATTCAACTATGTAAAGAAAAAAGTATTTAAAAATAATATTTCATTCATTCAGATCTAGGATGTGTTATTTTAGTGTTCCCTTTATTTTTTTGAGCAGTGTACATAGACATATCTGATATTGGCCGAAAGCTTAAATTCTTGTTAATCTAACTGCACTGTCCAATTTACAGTAGCCATTACAGTGAAATAATACTTTTGTATGTGGAGAGTGCACACTTTTGAACATGAAAAGTTATTAATTAACAAATTAGGCACATTTGGGCAGTCTTGATACAACATTTTGAACAGAACTGCTCTTGCATTTTGCACAGAAATCATCTTGCATTTCAAAGATGATGGTACAAAAAAAATACAAAAGAACGGTTGTTTTTTTCTTTGTATTATCTTTTACTAGATCTATTGTGTTATCTTCTCTGGGATATGTGGGACGCCAACAGCCAGTGAAATTACAGGGCGCCAAATTCAAAAGAACAGAAATCTCATAGTTCAAAATCCTTCAAACATACAATTATTATACCCCATTTTAAAGATAAACTTCTCGTTAATCCAGCCATTGTCTGATTTCAAAAAGGCAAAAGCACACCTTATGTTAGGTCAGCACCTAGCCACAGAAAAACATACAGCCATTTTCCAAAGAAGGAGAGGTGTCACAAAAGACAGAAATAGCGTTAAATGAACCTTTGATGATCTTCACCGGATGGCACTCCCAGGACTCCATGTTAGACAATAAATGTGTGTTTTGTTCGATAAAGTTGTTGGAGGAAATTATAGTTGAAATGATTAATTATGTATACATTTATATTAGAAAGATTTATTTTAATACTATTATGTTATGGTATGAAATGTATGGGTTCTTGGTTAAACTAGGACTGAAAATGTAAGTAAACGAAATAATTGTCTGTACCTTGCGGGTTTAAGGGAGAGTGATGGCATATCTCTTTAGACAGATAAAAATGTTTGTTTGATGTGTCGTGGAAGGATCAGAATGTTGTTGGTAACATTTGTTGGTAACATTTGTAAGATGTTTAATATTCATCAAATGTGTGTAAGTTACTTCTCATCAGAATGGTATTTTTGTGTAATTCTGTGGTGAGGTTGCAGTTATCTGTTCTATGTCAAAACTAAGTTGCATGGGCCGCTGAGAGGGGAGAGGTCAAAGTGTCATCATGTGTAAACATATCTTTCACTCCCTACTTTTTTCCCAGTGGAGAAAGGAGGGTTGCAATGTCTGGAATCATTCTATGCTCCCTCTTATGTTGTTTCTATCTTAACCTATAGCCTCACCCTCCTCTCCGTGAGTTTGTCCAGGAGGTGGTATTTTGAGTTGGTTGTATCTAAATGACAATTTGATATATGCCTGTTGATATGGAGGATTTGGTTTATGGTTTCACGGGTTTGGGAAAGGAGACAAAGCTGAACGATGAATTATGTCTATGCTGTCTGACTATGTGTGTCTTTGCTATTAAAGGAACTCAGTTGCATTGTAAGGGGGCTCTCAGAGAATTCAGGGGGAGACACTGAATGTATCTGAGAGTCACAGGATTGTGATAGAGCTGATATAATTAAAGATGGACTTTGATAACTAACTCTGACTTGTGTGTGGTTTGCGCTCATGATTTGGAAAATAGAGGAAATTTCCACGACAGATGTTCCATTAGTGGAGAAGAGTATATCTTTTAGAAAGATTGGAATGTTTGTTTTATGAGGGGAGTAGAAGACAATCTCCAGACCTGAAGACACTGTGCTATTGTGTGGATCGGAGAGAGTGTGAGAAACTGATGACGTCATTTTTATCTTATCTCTTTAAAATGTAATGTTCTTTGTATTTTGGGTCAGTACTCTCTTGAATTAAACGCTGTTACCTGACTTTTAAGACCAGGGCTCTGTCTATTCTTATAAAAATACTGGGTCTTATAACCCCTTTAGAATGCATTGACAGAGTATTTAATTCTGATTGGGAAATAATACAGAGGAATTTAGAATTCCTCTAACAATGATAAAGTTAATCTTTATGTCCAAAAACTACATTTGAAATTGGTGTGTTATGTTAAAAAAATGCATTGTCTCAAACAAACATCCAGTGAAAGTGCAGAGAGCCACATCAAATTACAGAAATACTCATAATAAACATTGATAAAAGATACAAGTGTTATACATAGGATTATAGATAAACTTCTCCTTAATGCAACCGCTGTGTCAGATTTCAAAAAGGCTTTACGGCGAAAGCACACCTTGCGATTATGTTAGGTCAGCACCTAGCCACAGAAAAACATAGAGCCATTTTCCAAAGAAGGAGAGGTGTCACAAAAGTCAGAAATAGAGTTATAAATATTCACTTACCGTTGATGATCTTCATCGGAATGCACTCCCAGGAATCCCAGGAAGTCCACCATTTATGTCCAAATACCTCCTTTTTGTTTGCGTGTTTAGCCCAGTAATCCAATTGCACAATGCTCGATCACTTAGTTCAGACGAAAAGTCAATTTTTTTTAATTACAGTTCGTAGAAACATGTCAAACGATGTATAGAATCAAGCTTTAGGATGTTTTTATCATAAATCTTCATTAATGTTTCAACCGAACAATTCCTTTGTCTTTAGAAATGAAAAGGAACGCAGCTCACTCTCACGGCCGCGTGCCTGACTTAGCCCACGCCAGACCTCTTAGTCAAACATGCTCTTATTTGCTCCCCCTTCATATTAGCAGCCTGAGACAAGGTTCTAAAGACTGTTGACATCTAGTGGAAGCCTTAGGAAGTGCAATATGACCCCATAGACACTGTATATTGGATAGGCAAAGACTTGAAAACCTACAAACCTCAGATTTCCCACTTCCTGGTTGGATTTTTCTCAGGTTTTTGCCTGCCATATGAATTCTGTTATACTCACAGACATCATTCAAGCAGTTTTAGAAACTTCAGAGTGTTTTCTATCCAAATCTACTAATTATATGCATAATCTAGCTTTTGGGCCTGAGTAGCAGGCAGTGTACTCTGGGCACCTTATTCATCCAAGCTACTCAATACTGCACCCCAGTCCCATAGAAGTTATATTATCCTGCATTCCTTTCACATTTCCACAAACTTCAAAGTGTTTCCTTTCAAATGGTACCAATAATATGCATATCCTTGCTTCAGGGCCTGAGCTACAGGCAGTTCAATTTGTGGATGTCATTTTAGGCGAGAAAAAAAAGGAATTGATCCTTAAGAGGTTTTTAATATACCCAAAACAAACACGTAAACAAAATACTGGGATGTACCCAAACAAAAGAGCGAAGGTAAACCTTGTACAACGACATTGGGCAAAACCCGTAATACACAATGCACAAAATATGCAGCACAGACTGAGACAATGCATAGGTACTCACACAACCAACGGACATGGGAACAATAAATCGACATCCCAATGGGGAAACAAAGGGCACATTTATACAAACACAATCAGTGAGGAATTGGAAACAGGTGTGCATAATGAAAGTTCAGTGCAGCCTAGAAGCCCGGTGACGTCGACCTCCGGAACTGGTGAACAGAATGAGTAGCAGTACCGGGGGGATCCGTGACAGTACCCACCGACGCGCTGCACTAGCAGCGGGACAACACCGGCCTCGGGGATGAACACAGGGAGCGGTGCGGTCCGGTCACTGACTGTGAAAATCCCTGGTCAGCAAAGAATCCAGGATGTCCACCACAGGAACCCAGCACCACTCCTCTGGGCCGTACCCCTCCCAGTCGAAGAGGCACTGGAGAGGCACATTAACCCCGATGCCTTGAATCCAGGAACTCACGGACCGAGTACGCTGGAGAGACCCATGAAAGGTCGGGTTAATGCGATAATCAACAGGGAGTTGTAAATGGTATGTTACCTCATTAACCCTCCTCAGGACTTTAAACGGCCCCACAAACTGCAGGCTCAGCTTCAATCAGGGCAGGCGGAGGGGCAGGTTCTTGGTGGAGAGCCAGATCCGGTCACCAGAATATAAAACAGGCACTTCACTGCGGTGGCGGTCGGCCTGTTCCTTGTGCCAACGCCTGGTGCTCTTGAGATGAGTTCTCCTCAGCGTGCAGAAATCACTTGTCCACCACAGGGGCCTCGGTTTGGCTCGGATCCCAAGGTGCCAGGGTCAGCTGATACTCCTTTCCAGTGCGTGTTGGGTTGAGGTTAGTAGAGGAGTGGCGGAGGGAACGCCTTCCATACACTTGAGGTGAACTGAGAGCCATGGTCTGACACAATATCCTCCGGGATCCCGTAGTGCCAGAAGACGTGTGTAAAAAGAGCCTCCTCAGTTTGCATGGCCGACGGAAGCCCAGGCAGAGGAAGGAGGCAACAAATTTTGGAAAACCGGTCCACAATGACAAGAATGGTGGTGTTCCCCTGGGAGGAGGGGAACACCATTTGGACCATTTCGGCATGCTCCAAATGATATCAAAATATTGTGTGATATCTGTGGATTAAAATGTCCCAAAACAGTGCTTGCATAATAGGTAATGGTAGCCTTAGTATCATGTCCCATACATCCTATTCAAAAAGGTAGAGTTTTATTGGAATGGCTTCTTGTCCATGGTTCCATTTTCAGTACAGGGAAGTTAGTACAGGAAAATGTATTGAAATTGACAAAATACTGAATATCATATTTTATATCATTTGTTACAGGAATTAAATTCCTATATGTTTTAATACCCAATTAAAATTAAACACTGTCAATTCCTAAGAATTTGTAAGACTCTTATTTGCATGAAATGGACAGAGACCAGTCTCAAAATCTATCAGCAGCGTTTATTCTCGAGAGTACTGAACATGACACATTTTACCACAGATTATAAACTGAAAATTACATCATTCGTTTTCGTACTACCCCATCTCATCAACCAAATCAAATCAAATCAAATTTTATTTGTCACATACACATGGTTAGCAGATGTTAATGCGAGTGTAGCGAAATGCTTGTGCTTCTAGTTCCGACAATGCAGTAATAACCAACAAGTAATCTAACTAACAATTCCAAAACTACTACCTTATACACACAAGTGTAAAGGGATAAAGAATATGTACATAAAGATATATGAATGAGTGATGGTACAGAGCGGCATAGGCAAGATGCAGTAGATGGTATCGAGTACAGTATATACATATGAGATGAGTATGTAAACAAAGTGGCATAGTTAAAGTGGCTAGTGATACATGTATTACATAAAGATGCAGTAGATGATATAGAGTACAGTATATACGTATACATATGAGATGAATAATGTAGGGTATGTAAACATTATATTAGGTAGCATTGTTTAAAGTGGCTAGTGATATATTTTACATCATTTCCCATCAATTCCCATTATTAAAGTGGCTGGAGTTGAGTCAGTGTGTTGGCAGCAGCCACTCAATGTTAGTGGTGGCTGTTTAACAGTCTGATGGCCTTGAGATAGAAGCTGTTTTTCAGTCTCTCGGTCCCAGCTTTGATGCACCTGTACTGACCTCGCCTTCTGGATGATAGCGGGGTGAACAGGCAGTGGCTCGGGTGGTTGTTGTCCTTGAGGATCTTTATGGCCTTCCTGTAACATCGGGTGGTGTAGGTGTCCTGGAGGGCAGGTAGTTTGCCCCCGGTGATGCGTTGTGCAGACCTCAATACCCTCTGGAGAGCCTTACGGTTGTGGGCGGAGCAGTTGCCGTACCAGGCGGTGATACAGCCCGCCAGGATGCTCTCGATTGTGCATCTGTAGAAGTTTGTGAGTGCTTTTGGTGACAAGCCGAATTTCTTCAGCCTCCTGAGGTTGAAGAGGCGCTGCTGCGCCTTCTTCACAATGCTGTCTGTGTGGGTGGACCAATTCAGTTTGTCTGTGATGTGTATGCCGAGGAACTTAAAACTTGCTACCCTCTCCACTACTGTTCCATCGATGTGGATAGGGGGGTGTTCCCTCTGCTGTTTCCTGAAGTCCACAATCATCTCCTTAGTTTTGTTGACGTTGAGTGTGAGGTTGGCTGTATAGTGGCTGTATAGTTCTCAAGCCTTCCCACATCGTTTCTCCCTACTAAGATAATTTACGACCCAAGCCAAGGTGGGGGTCTGCCTGTGTAGATAAGCATTCTAGCCAGTCTGGCTATAAGTTCATTCATTTCTACCAAGGAACAGACAGGCATTGTTCTAATTCTTGATTATATTTACACACATTATATTCAGTACTAAGGTTAAAAGAAAATTCATACATCTATACAGTAACATAATAGTATTCTGATTAGTCAGTCCTGATTGAAATGTATACATAATTAGTCATTATTGATAAAAAAAAATCCCTTAACATCATTGTAATTAGTCAACTTTAGGGAACACCCATTTGACAGTTTTAAGTGATTAAATGTAAAATACTGAAAATGAGGATGGAAGTATGTTCAAGAATCAGTACATTTTGTAGATTTTTGGAGACTTTTCCACCACTTTTCTACAAAAATATATTTAAAGGATACATACATATGACATACCTGGACCATTTTGTTGTGTTCTCCAGACACCCTCAAACATTTTTAGCCATCCTTGGCCTGTATGTACCAAAATTCAAACCCCTTTGTTTTTACACTGCTGCTACTCATTGTTTATTATCGATGCATAGTCACTTAACCCCTACCTACATGTACAAATTACCTCGACTAACCTGTACCCCCTCACATTGACTCGGTACCGGTACCCTCTGTATATAGCCTCGTTATTGTTATTTTATTGTGTTACTTTTTATTTAATTTTTTACTTTAGTTTATTAAGTAAATATTTTCTTAACTCTATTTCTTGAACTTCATTGTTGGTTAAGGGCTTGTAAGTAAGCATTTCACTATAAGGTCTACACTTGTTGTAGTTGGCGCATGTGACAAATAAAATTTGATTTGATTTGACATTAAAAGTGCCCATCCAAGAAAGCTCAAGGTCATTTGCCACAGATAAAATGATGTCAAATCACATTATATCTACCATAGCTTTGATTGGACTGATCATGTCAACATCATACTTTAAAAATCTTAGCTTGCAAGCTATGCTGTCAATCCAGCATGACTTCTGCCGCATTCAAAACAACTGAAAACTCGGAACTGGGTCGCGTTAAACGGAACCCAAACCGGCTGCGCGCGTGCGCCATCGTGCATAAATGTATTTTGTCCCCCCACACCAAACGCGATCATGACACGCAGGTTAAGTTATCAAAGCAAACTCTTAACCAATATCATTAATTTGGGGACAGGTCGAAAAGCATTAAACGTTTATAGCAATTTAGCTAGCTAGCTTGCACTTGCTAGCTAATTTGTCCTATTTAGCTAGCTTGCTGTTGCTAGCTAGTTTGTCCTGGGATATAAATATCGAGTTGTTATTTTACCTGAAATGTCTTCTACTCCGACAATTAATCCACACATAAAACGGTCAACCGAATCGTTTCTAGTCATCTCTCCTCCTTCCAGGCCTTTTCTTCTCTGGACTTTGTATTGCGATTGGCAACTTTCATAAATTAGGTGCATTACCGCCACCAACCTCGTTCGTCATTCAGTCACCCACGTGGGTATAACCAATGAGGAGATGGCACATGGGTACCTGCTTCTTTAAACCAATGAGGAAATGGGAGAGGCAGGACTTGCACCATGATCTGCGTCACAAATAGAACTGACTTCTATTTTAGCCCTTGGCAACGCAGACGCTTGTTGGCGTGCATGAGCAGCGTGGGTGCAATAATTGAATAATATAGATTTCTAAATTATTTTACAACGCTCGCGTTGCATAGTCGGCCTGTTTGACAACCGAACCGATAGAACGAACAACCAGCCTGCTTGGAAAGCAACCCTAGGTTTGTGTCGGGACTATATCTTGTGGAAGGATTAAATAGTATGGATAAATGAATCAAAATAACGTTTTAATGAAAATATGTCAATCATTGTTTGAATATCTTGGTAACCCGATGCATAAAAGTAACAACACCCGTGCCAATATTTCCTCCAAACACCGGCTTATTGGGCATTATCGCTTGAATAATGACTCTTTTTTTTTTTGCACTCCGGCACCTAAATGAATAGCACTAAACTGCTGAGTATAACAGGTTACATCTGCAATGGCACTATAGCTAGACATCTTTATTTAGACTTTTACTTATTTGTTTAAAGGCTGAAAGGGCTCATCATCAAAGTATTTTGTTAAAATGAGTTACCTGTTTCTCTGCTGGACACAATACATTCCAATGGGATTTTACCTAGTGACGTGTGCAGGGCAGATTTCCTGTAATTCTTCTTAAAAGTGACACAAAACAGAATATCATATTACATATCATTGCAATCAGTAGAATTCAGGGAACACCCATATTACTGTTTATAGTGTAAACTATTGGAACTAGCCATGAAAACATTTACCAAAAATTTACCAAAAAACTCATTTGACACCCGGTTTCACCACTTTTCTACTAACGTTTAAAGGATAAGTATATATGGAATTTTTGACAATTTTGTTGTGCTTTTGGAGACGACCACAAGTCTGGTTCATCCTTGGCACCAAGCATACTTCCAAAGATGTGGCAAAATGGCTTAAGGACAACAAAGTCAAGGTATTGGAGTGGCAATCACAAAGCCCTGACCACACAGCCGTCATACCGCTATGGAAGGAGACGTGTTCTGTCTTCTAGAGATGAACATACTTTGGTGTGAAAAGTGCAGATCAATCCAAGAGCAACAGCAAAGGACCTTGTGAAGATGCTGGAGGAAACAGGTACAA
This sequence comes from Oncorhynchus kisutch, assembly GCF_002021735.2. NCBI lineage: Eukaryota > Metazoa > Chordata > Actinopteri > Salmoniformes > Salmonidae > Oncorhynchus > Oncorhynchus kisutch. Next base: position 45,655,174 of record NC_034183.2, on the reverse strand, counting down.
AAGTATCTACAGTGCCTTGCGAAAGTATTCGGCCCCATTGAACTTTGCGAACTTTTGCCACATTTCAGGCTTCAAACATAAAGATATAAAACTGTATTTTTTTGTGAAGAATCAACAACAAGTGGGACACAATCATGAAGTGGAACGACATTTATTGGATATTTCAAACTTTTTAACAAATCAAAAACTGAAAAATTGGGCATGCAAAATTATTCAGCCCCTTTACTTTCAGTGCAGCAAACTCTCTCCAGAAGTTCAGTGAGGATCTCTGAATGATCCAATGTTGACCTAAATGACTAATGATGATAAATACAATCCACCTGTGCGTAATCAAGTCTCCGTATAATTGCACCTGCACTGTGATAGTCTCAGAGGTCCGTTAAAAGCGCAGAGAGCATCATGAAGAACAAGGAACACACCAGGCAGGTCCGAGATACTGTTGTGAAGAAGTTTAAAGCCGGATTTGGATACAAAAAGATTTCCCAAGCTTTAAACATCCCAAGGAGCACTGTGCAAGCGATAATATTGAAATGGAAGGAGTATCAGACCACTGCAAATCTACCAAGACCTGGCCGTCCCTCTAAACTTTCAGCTCATACAAGGAGAAGACTGATCAGAGATGCAGCCAAGAGGCCCATGATCACTCTGGATGAACTGCAGAGATCTACAGCTGAGGTGGGAGACTCTGTCCATAGGACAACAATCAGTCGTATATTGCACAAATCTGGCCTTTATGGAAGAGTGGCAAGAAGAAAGCCATTTCTTAAAGATATCCATAAAAAGTGTCGTTTAAAGTTTGCCACAAGCCACCTGGGAGACACACCAAACATGTGGAAGAAGGTGCTCTGGTCAGATGAAACCAAAATTGAACTTTTTGGCAACAATGCAAAACGTTATGTTTGGCGTGAAAGCAACACAGCTCATCACCCTGAACACACAATCCCCACTGTCAAACATGGTGGTGGCAGCATCATGGTTTGGGCCTGCTTTTCTTCAGCAGGGACAGGGAAGATGGTTAAAATTGATGGGAAGATGGATGGAGCCAAATACAGGACCATTCTGGAAGAAAACCTGATGGAGTCTGCAAAAGACCTGAGACTGGGACGGAGATTTGTCTTCCAACAAGACAATGATCCAAAAACATAAAGCAAAATCTACAATGGAATGGTTCAAAAATACACATATCCAGGTGTTAGAATGGCCAAGTCAAAGTCCAGACCTGAAACCAATCGAGAATCTGTGGAAAGAACTGAAAACGGCTGTTCACAAATGCTCTCCATCCAACCTCACTGAGCTCGAGCTGTTTTGCAAAGGAGGAATGGGAAAGAATGTCAGTCTCTCGATGTGCAAAACTGATCGAGACATACCCCAAGCGACTTACAGCTGTAATCGCAGCAAAAGGTGGCGCTACAAAGTATTAACTTAAGGGGGCTGAATCATTTTGAAATATCCAATAAATGTCGTTCCACTTCATGATTGTGTCCCACTTGTTGTTGATTCTTCACAAAAAAATACAGTTTTATATCTTTATGTTTGAAGCCTGAAATGTGGCAAAAGGTCGCAAAGTTCAAGGGGGCCGAATACTTTCGCAAGGCACTATATATCCACAGTAAAACGAGTCCCATATCGACATAACCTGAAAGGCTGCTCAGCAAGGAAGAAGCTACTGCTCCAAAACCGCCATAAAAAAGACTGACTACGGTTTGCAACTGCACATGGGGACAAATATCATACTTTTTGGAGAAATGTCCTTTGGTCTGATGAAACAAAAATAGAACTGTTTGGCCATAATGACCATCGTTATGTTTGGAGGAAAAAGGGGGAGGCTTGCAGGCCAAAGAACACCATCCAAACCGTGAAGCACGGGGTAGCAGCATCATGTTGTTTTGCTGCAGGAGGGACTGGTACACTTCACATAATAGATGGCATCAATTATGTGGATATATTGAAGCAACATCTCAAGACATCAGTCAGGAAGTTCAAACTTGGTTGCAAGTGGGTCTTCCAAAGGAACAATGACCCCAAGCATACTTTCAAAGATGTGGCAAAATGGCTTAAGGACAACAAAGTCAAGGTATTGGAGTGGCAATCACAAAGCCCTGACCTCAATCCTATAGAAAATGTGTGGGCAGAACGCAAAAAGCGTGTGCGAGCAAGGAGAACTACAAACCTGACTCAATTATACCAGCTCTGCCAGGAGGAATGGGCCAAAATTCACCCAACTTATTGTGAGATGTTTGTGGAAGGCTACCCAAAATATTTGACCCAAGTTAAACAATTTAAAGGCAATGCTACCAAATACTAATTGAGTGAATGTAAACTTCTGACCCACTGGGAATGTGATGAAAGAAATAAAAGCTGAAAGAAATAATTCTCTCTACTGACATTTCACATTCTTAAAATAAAGTGGTGATCCTAACTGGCCTAAAACAGGGAATTTTTACTCGGATTAAATGTCAGGAATTGTGAAAAACTGAGTTTAAATGTATTTGACTAAGGTGTATGTAAACTTCCAACTTCAACTGTAGATTCTTGTAATCTTTCCAATCTCCCTCCTCCTCTGTCAGTCTCTCTGTGTTTCAGTACCTCTACTCCCTCGTTCTTTATCATTCTTTATTTCTCCCTAGCCATCTTCTTTACACATCTCTCTCTTTCTTTGTTTCTCCCTCTCTCATTTACTCTATGCCACTGTACCTCTCTGTCTCTATCCCTCCCACCCTCTCTCTAGCTCTACCCCCTCCCTCTCTCTCTACCTCTCTGACTAGGGTGGCATGGTGGGGAGATACGTTAAAATAAAAGAGAGCCGCACACTCTAGGAGCTCAGATGCAAAAATGTAATACCAACGTTTCGACAGCCAAGCTGTCTTCATCAGGGTATAATCACAAACACTGCGGGATGACTCGTTTATATAGTGTCAAAAGACACAGGTGTCTGTAATCATGGCCAAGAGTGGCCTAATATCATTGGTTAATAATCAGATATTAAAATGTCATACAAAGAACAGCATACAAACAACAAATGGAAAGCATACGATCATAGATTAATTTGACTACACAAGTTTACAAACAATTACAATGGCAAAGTCACATTAATCACAAGAATGGCTTGAGATCAAAGTCTACGTTGAGACGTTAAACCAGGCATGTGCGTGCAATGTAAATGTAACCTCAGGGACAGAAACACAATAAAATAAAATCCACCCGGTATCAGGTTTCAAAATGGACACTAACAAATCTCCTCTCATTGCTCACACAGACAGGTTAGCATAGACATAGAATATATTTCATTCTCCTTCAGTCTACTGGCCTGCAGAGGGCAGTCTGCTAGAGAGGTTTAACCAGAGCCCTATGGCCCTGTCAAAAGTAGTGCCCTATATAGGGAATAGGGTGCCATTTTGGTACAGCTCAGCACACATACATCAGAGTATATAGTTTCAGGAGCAATTAGGAACAGTGTACAGTAATTTAATTGGGACTGGCAAACTGTAGTGCACCTAAACAGAGTTTGCATTTATCTGAAGTGCACTTATAAGGAGTGGACTGTCATTGGCCATCAATCTTGCTTCCTCCTCATCAGTCGACAACAATCTGCCTTTATCTGTGTCCTCTGTCTATTACTTGGACTGACGCCCCCAACTATCTCTCTCTCTCTCTCTCTCTCTCTCTCTCTCTCTCTCTCTCTCTCTCTCTCTCACTCTCTCTCTCTCTCACTCTCTCTCTCATATACACCTGTTACAACACCCTCAGCTTGTGTTACCATTATAAATGTAATAGAACACTGTGTCTTTCTTCTCCTCTCCCTCTCCCTCCCCTCCCGTCTTCCTTTCTTTTCTCTTCCTCTCTCTCTGTCTTTCTGTCACTCTCACACACACTGTGTCTCTCTCTCCCTATATTCCTCTCCTTATTTTCTCTAGTTGGCCAGGTCGCAATTGTAAATGAGAACTTGTTCTCAACTTGCCTACCTGGTTAAATAAAGGTAAAATAAAATAAAAAATAAATAGTTATGTTATCTGAACCTGGCTGCCACAACAACAATCTGGCTTTGCACTTTTTGCATGTAAATCAGGATTGGGGTCAATTCCATAAAAATCTCAGTCAGCCCGGGAGTTGGATTGTACTCCTGACAAAGGAACTCCTCGTCCAATTTACTTCTGATGAAATCATATAGGCTGTGTCCCAAATGGTACCCTATTCAAAGAAAAAATGTATTTGTCACATGCTGTGGACTAACAATGAAATGCTTAATTATGGGCCCTTCCCAATAATGCAGAGAGAAAGAAAATAGAGAAATAATAGAAAAGTAAAACACGTAATGACAAAGTAATAATAGATACACAATGAGTGACGATAACTTGACTATGTACAAGTGGTACCAGTACCGAGTCGATGTGCAGGGGTACGAGGTAATTGAGGTCGATATGAGCATATAACTAGGACTAAAGTGACGGATAAACAGTAGTAAACAGTTGTCTGGGTAGCTAGCTATTTGGTTAACCATTTAACTAACTCCTTAGCAGTCTTATGGCTTGGGGGTAGAAGCTGTTCAGGGTCCGGTTGGTTTCAGACTATCGCTTGCCGTGCGGAAGCAGAGAGAACCGTCTATGATGTAGCTGGAGTTTTTAGGGCTTTCCTAAACATGTGCCCTCTTCGCGATTGTGTTGTTGTGTTTGGACCATGATCGTTAGTGATGTGGACACTGAGGAACTTGAAGCCCTGTCGATGTGAATGGGGGGGTGCGCGTCCCTCCATTTTCTGTTGTCCACAATCAGCTCCTTTGTTTTGCTGTAGTTCAGGGAGAGCTTATTCCCTATATAGTGCACTACTTTTGGCCAGAGTCATATGGGGAATAAGGTTCCATTTGGGACTCAGTGTCAAGGCTGTTGAAGGATGAGGACCAAGTTGCAGCGTGGTGAGCCTACATTTTCTTTATTTTAAGCAAAATGATGCCAAACAAAACAATAAACACTACAAAAACAAACCGTGAAGCTCACAAGCAAAGTGCTCTAAACAGAGACAACCTCCCCCACACACAGGTGGGAAAAGGGTACCTAAGTATGGTTCCCAATCCGAGACAACGATAGACAGCTGTCCCTGATTGAGAACCATACCCGGCCAAACACAAAGAAATAGAAAACATAGAACACAAAACATAGAATGCCCACCCCAACTCACGCCCTGACCAAACCAAAACAGAGACATAAAAAGGATCTCTAAGGTCAGGGCGTGACACTCAGGCTATAGAGTAGGAGACCGGTATACTGTAATCTCTTCCCGTGCCTTGCTTTCTCCTCCTATGACCTCAGTCTCTCCAGCAGTTGCTGATAATGCCTCTGACCTTAATTATCCTTATGGCCTTTGTCTTTCACTCCTTTTTTGCTATCACACACCTCTCGCTCTCATTCTCTCACTTTCTCCCTCTTTCTGTGACTCCTTTTCTCTCTCACTCCTTTTATCTTTGTAATGGAGGTGTGTAATGTTGCACTGCAACAATTCAAATGTTTTGTTGAAGAAGACCTCTTGTATGCGGTTGTTTCAGGCAACACTGAAGCACATTGGTTTTATTAATAAAGAAGCACTTTTGAAATCTACTTCTATTGTCCTCCAAGAGAAGCTGAATATTTTCCTCTCTTCTGTTTCACTCTCTACAATGTATATTGAAAAAAGGAGGTGAAGGAAGAGGAGGAGGTGGAGTAAAAAGGTAATGCTACGGTGGTGATGGTGAAGGAGGATAAATCAGCAGTGAATATAATAAATAAACTCATACTTTTAACTTTTAAAAAACGTTTTGAAAGATTATTTAGAAAGATATAGTAAGTAAGGAGAAGTTTGTTCAAATCCATGCCAACATCGGCATTCCAGTCCTCTGTAGGCAGCGGCTTCAGTAACTGCTAGGTTAGTCCACCCCAGGCCACCATACTTCAGACGACAGTCTTCAAGCACCTTTTCCCCAATTGTTTCAGCACATACAATTCTCCTCTCTAAAACTCACTGAAGCACCGTAGAGGAGCGAGAGGACAGACCGTCGTTCCATTGGACATCTGTTCGTCAAGCGGCCGCATTAACACCGTGAAGGGTGACGAAGAGGATGAGGATGACGGTGGTGGTAGTGATGGTGATAATTAGTACGGCGAAGGCTAGGTGGGGGTCGAACACGGGACCTTCACAGCTTAGGTGAAAACACGGCCGGTTACCAGGCAACCGTGTCCCTGCCTAGGCCTTGTAAGGCTCGGAGTGGCAGTGGGGCCGAGGGTTTGACGGCTCTACCACCAAACCCCCTGCGGCTAAATATAACTCAGAGGAGAGAGGGGAGGAGAGAGATTGAGAGAAAGCCTGAGAACAGAGAAGATAAGTGAGTAATATGGGTAGGCAGTATTGAGGAGTGACAGTTGAGAAAGCAAGTGAGAGAAAGAGTAAAGAAGAAAAATGAGAGAAATAGGAGAGAGATAGGGAGAAGAAATGCAGTGTTAAAGGCGGCCGGAAGGGTACAGTAACACTAGCCTATCCCCTCTGTCTTCTCTGGGAAATCCTCAACTGCAACCCCCACCTGTCTCCTTTTACCTAAAACACCCAAGGATAACCCTACCTATTAATAGCAAGTGTTGTCATCTGTCACCGGAGAAATGGGCCCTTCTGTACAGTTAACTATTTTCCCCTCTGTCCTCTTTGTAGCCCCTCTCCCATTGTGAAATATCCCCAGTCAACAACAGATATTCCCAATTGTTCTCAATCCATTCATAGCCAAAACATTCCTATTTCCTACCGTCTGTCACTAGTCACTCACTCTCCAACCACCATGTTCTTCTCTATTGCTATTGGCCAGGGACACCTGGAGATGTTCTGAATTATTATTTTTTTTCTTTCTTTCAGTATTCAGTTTGAATTGAATCCTGAAGATTTATTTGTATTGATTCATGGGGTCTCCTCAATATTCCATTGAGGCAAGCATCTATCCAAAAAAGTATCTTCAAATCATCGCCGTTTCGCGTAGCTAATTGCGCCCTGGGTCAACAGTGAGTGGCACCCCAGGCTAGCTGCCACCTGTGGAGAAACCCTCCTCCAATTCAATGTTAGTAGCATATAGTAAGCATACATGTTAGGTCTAGCTAGTTAGCATAGCATAGCATGTGAAGTCTAGCTATTTATAGTAGCATGTTAGGTTTAGCTACTTTCTATAGTATATCATGATAGGTCTAGCTAGTTAGCATAGCATGTTAGGTCTAGTTAGTTAGCATGACATAACAATACATGTTACTGTAACCTTGGTCTGAGAGCTAGCCAGTTAGCATAACATGTTGCGAAAACAAAGCCAGTTAGCATGGATCATAACTAGCTAAATAGCCTTTCAAGTACATTTGGTTGTCATTTACATTGCTGGTTATGTACCAGCTAATGTGACATATAGAGCTGTTGGTCAGTAGGGCCTATATACAAATTGTCCAATTGAGCTTAGTTTTAAACCTGAGTAATTGTAGTGTGTGCAGTACTCTATATATTTTGTGCCAATTGAGAACTTCGGTCTAATTCCCTGATCTGGATCTTCTCTGGAAAATCATTATTTTAAAAATCTTTTTGTGATTTACTGCCAGGGCCCAGGTCTAGCAGTACTGCTCTAGCAGGTCCTGCTAGACGCCATGTACTGTGGGTGACAGCAAGCACAAGTCATCTGTGAAGAGCCGGCATTTAGCCTCTTAATTGTGGAGACTAACACCAAGGACTGAGGATTTTTCTAGAATAGTGTCCGAATTCATTGAAGTAAATATTGAAGAGCGTGGGGCTGAGATTGCAACTATTCCAAAGGCCCCACCCTTGGTTAAAGAATTCTGTTCTTCTCTTGCCAATATTGACGCTGCACCTGTTTCCCCCCTAAATAGTCATATCTGTTATGCCATTTGATTTAATTATGTCATACGTTTGACCCCCTACACCGCTTTCAATAACTTTATAGAACAGTCCTGTACGCCAAATAGAATTAAATACTTTTGGGAAGTCAATAAAGCAAGCATACACTTTGGTCTTATTGTGGTGGACATGTTATTCTATCAGGATGTTTAGGGTGGAAATATATTCGGTCGTGCGATGTTTGGGTATAAATCCAATTTGGTTTTTACTCGAGACATTGTGCTTATTAAGGAAGTTTAAAACTCACTCTGTACTCTCTGTCTGCCTCTCTCTCTGTCCCCCCTCTCTCTCTTTATCTCTATCTGCCTCTCTCTCTGTACCCCCTCTCTCTCTTTATCTCTATCTGCCTCTCTCTCTGTACCCCCTCTCTCTATATATCCTATATATCTCTATCTGCCTCTCTCTGTACCCCCCCCCCCCTCTCTTTATCTCTATCTGCCTCTCTCTCTGTACCCCCCCTCTCTCTTTATCTCTATCTGCCTCTCTAGCTTTACCCCCCTTCTGTCCTATCTGCCATACATACTGTAGCACACTGGACCCATCATTCAAAGCCCCCTACCTCTCATTCAAAGCACCGCTGCCCCCATCTCCCCCTCCCTGTTCTACTGACCATGCTCGATCCAAAAATGTATCTTATTTTCAGTTTGATGGCACACAGCGGACCCCCTCTGCAGTTGGTGCCCAATTCTTCCACGTGTGACGCCCCCCCCCCTCATAGGGCCCTCCCGGCCCACCCACCTTTGCTACCCTCAGCCAATGAGGTGCAAACGCATGGTGAGAGAGCACCAATCGCCTCACTTTTGTGTCCGTATAAAACTTTTCAGGAGCTTGTGCCAGGTTGCACTTTCTGTCAGTCCAGGGATCCAGTTTTGCCGGAGAGGTGAGAGAGAAAGAGCAGTGAGAGAGAGAGGGGAGAGAGCGAACGAAGGGGATTGTCAGGTTTTATCCCCATCCCACACTTTTATAAAGTGGTGGGTAACAATTAATATCTCTGGTTGTAAAACCTCATAACTGGAGAACTACCTACTGCACCAAGCCATGCATTACCGGATAGACGTGTCCTAAACGTATCTTTGTTTTGTTCTCTTCTCCTGAAGAGTCTCCTGTTTGGTGAGGATGGAGAATGCACACGCAAAAGATTCGGAAGAGGTCGTGTCATACTTTGGTGTCGACCAGACCACCGGCCTCACACCAGAACAGTTCAAGAAGAACCTGGCCAGATATGGTCACAACGGTGAGAAAGAGAGACTGTGATGGATGGATGGATAGATGGGTGGATTGATGGAAAAGCATAGAGAGACCAAGGGATGGACAGAGAGACATGGAGGTGGATAAGAGGAGGGATAGGGCTTGTTGGAAAGATGATGGTGAGGAGGAAGAAGAGAAGGGGAAAAGGAGGAGGATCTGGTTGGGTGTAGAGGTTCGGACCCAAAATGGGACTCATTGGTGCTAAATGCTGTGGAAAGGATGAATGCGATGGAGGGACAGACAGACAGCAACAGGTGTTCCATTGGCTTGGACAACAGCTAGTCTTTGTTTTGGTTATGACCAGGGGAAGGTCGGATGTTGTCTCTTTGTGATTGGCTGCTGGCTGGCTGACTGACACATTGGCGCGCGGCAACCAAAATGGTTCACGTGACCTTGTGATGGTGTGTCAGATACCATTTCAAGGTCAGCGGCACCAAGGGATGCTTGGGTAGTGTAGTTTGTGATCAGTCCAGTACAGGCTCCCTATTGTGGTTGATTGGTTGGTTTCCAGAAGTTCCTGACAACTTCTACTTGCATATCTGTTGTATCAATCCTTTCATTTTTGTATATTTGCAGTTAGCACACTTTATAATAACATTGAGTGGCTAAGCATCAGCCAAGATATACAGAGGCAAAAGTTAAGTTATGAGGCTTATGATAATATTTTATAAAAATGTTTCCTCTTGGTCATCCATGTGTAAATCATGATATGAAGCATTGGTATAGTCATTGTCTCATCCAACCAATGAAAAGTAATGACAGACTCAAGGCTCTAATTAGCTAACCAATCAGAGGTCGGTGAGAAGGACAAAGGTTTTCTATGGCTACTGTAGGGCCGAACTGGGACAAACCAAGGCCCTAACACTTGTTTGCAAAATAAAACCACTTAGTTTGACCCTTTAGAAATAAAGTAGAATCACAGTTGTGAAATGCCAGTTCTTTTGTTTGTTCACATTTTTTCTTTTGCATAATTTAAAGATTTGTAATGAGTTCAGAGAGATTTCAATCCTGATGTAAGTTATCAATGAAAAGGTGGATGACATGAGCAAAGTAAAGGTTTTTAGCTAATTAACTATAGTCATGTGTATCAAGTGCAAATGTTTGCACCTGTATTTTCAAAGACCTGATCTGACCGTTAAACAGGCGGGAACAAAGGCTTCGTAAATCTAGTCCTTTACATTTAACCACAGTGTATAATTAGCATTTCTGCTATCAAAGATAGAGGTAGTAGGCCTAATGCTATCCTCAATTAGCGATGTTAGTCGCAAATAGCAATGCTATGCTAATAATCTCCTCTCTTCGCTTTCCCCTTTTACAGAGCTCCCAGCTGAGATTGGTGAGTTACCAACGTTTATCTTTGCCCCTCACACACCTGTCTGTGGTCGGTCTGCACACACACTCCTATTTCCGTCCCAGTGTCCGGGAGGTTACACATCCCATCAGTCACACTACCTCTTTATTTCTTGCCACACACACATATAATCACACACCTGTTGTTCTGCTTCCTGCCTGGGATGATGGGCATTCTGTCAGTCTTGATATCTGTCATCACAAACCCTCCAGACATTCTGAATTGCCCATTTGGATTGGTTGCTGTAGGGTAGCCATATTTCTTATCCAAATCCGATGCTTGACAGGGAGTGGCTACACACTTCAGAGAGAAGGAAGAGGAGGATGTGAATGGGATTGCTCTTGTTGTCCGACTTGTCATAACCCTGAAAGAGGAGGATATTCCTATGCACAGATCTGTGTCCTCACTTACCCATCACATCTGGCACACAAAACCTTGAAAACCCAGAAGTAAAAACTTGCATGACTGCGTCAGATGCTTCAGTTGGGTTATCACTAGTTTACACAGTCACAAAGTCATAAACCACACCTATTTCCACAGTTTCTCTTCTTAAAATCTGATTTGAAACCCCAGGCGGCTGGTGGCACCTCAGTTGGGGAAGACCGCCTCATAGTAATGGCTGGAACAGAATATATAGAATGGTATTGAACACATCAAGCACACGGTTTCCACGTTTTTGATACCATTTCATTCTCTCCATTCCAGATATTATTATGAGCCTTCCTCCCCTCAACAACCTCCGGTGTTTTAAACCGAACCCTAACCTTAACATTACGCTTAACCACACTTCTCTTTATGCCTAACCCTAACCTTGACTTAAGACCAAAAAAAGGTCCTTTTTGCTTGGATACATTTTTTATGAAACACACCACTTTGACTTTGTGGCTGTGTTATCTAGTGGGAACCTTCCAGTTGTGTTGCGTGTGTCTGTCTACCCATGAGAGATTATTATCACACTGACTATCCCTCCCTGGAACGGTTATGATTCTCACATCTGACAGTACTAAATCATCATGATGCCAATAGAGACATTAGCAATGGTCATCGAAATTGTTAAAATGTTTTAAGAACAATTCTAATTAAATGCAACAGTTGGACAATGGATGAAGGTACTCCAAACTTTTCGAATTTTTATAAACCATCAGATATTGACTGAATTATAGCACATAAAACATTTTACTGAAAGCTGACAAATATTGAATGGAGTCCAGGGGTTTAGGTGGGAATTTAGGTGTTCAATTTATTGTAAAATTTTTGTTATAAAAATTTTTTATTTGTTATATGTATATTTTTTTCAATTGTGTTTTACAATAATGGAAACTATATGTGCCTAATTTGTATAAATACACTGGGTGTATTTGCATATATTAGCACACTAACATAAAGGAGAGAAACAAGGCTGCAGCAACCAAACACTTGCTCTGTCTACCCTATTTGCACTCACCTGCGCTGTCTAGGCTGCCTCATTAATTACTGTTGTTGTCACTTTATTTTGCATAATTGAACAAGTGTGTCAATAACAGGATACCCTCGGATTAAAAATCAACACGCTTGGCTCTAGATTCAAGCTACTTTGCATTGTTTGCGAGATCAGACATGCACTACATGATCAAAAGTATGTATGCTCGTTGAACATCTCATGCCAAAATCAGGGGCATTAATATGGAGTTGTTCCCCCCCTTTGCTGCTATAACAGCCTCCACTCTTCTGGGAAGGCTTTCCACTAGATGTTGGAACATTGCTGCGGGGACTTGCTTCCATTCAGCCACAAGAGCATTAGTAAGGTCGGACTGTGATGTTGGGCGATTAGGCCTGGCTCGCAGTGGGTGTTCCAGTTCATCCCAAAGGTGTTAGATGGGGTTGAGGTCAGGGTTCTGTGCAGGCCAGTCAAGTTCTTCCACACCGATCTCGACAAACCATTTCTTTATGGACCTCGCTTTGTGCACACATTATCATGCTGAAACAGGAAAGGGCCTTCCCCAAACTGTTTCCACAAAGTTGGAAGCACAGAATCGTCTAGAGTGTAATTGTATGCTGTAGCATTAAGAATTCTCTTCATTGGAACTAAGGGGCCTAGCCCGAACCATGAAAACAGCCCCAGACTATTATTCCACCTAAACCAAATTTTGCAGTTGGCACTATACATTTGGGCAGGTAGCATTCTCCTGGTATCCACCAAAGCCAGATTCGTCTGTTGGACTGCCAGATGGTGAAGTGTGATTCATCACTCCAGAGAATGCTTTTCTACTGCTCCAGTCCAATGGCGGCGAGCTTTACACAACTCCAGCCGATGCTTGGCATTGGCATGGTGATCTTAGGAGTGTGCAAAGCTGTCATCAAGGCAATGGTTGGCTACAGCATCCAATGACATTCTCTCTCTCTCTCTCTCTCTCTCTCTCTCTCTCTCTCTCTCTCTCTCCTCTCAGGTAAGACCATCTGGGAGTTGGTCGTAGAGCAGTTTGAGGATCTGTTGGTCAGAATCCTTCTGCTGGCTGCCTGCATCTCTTTTGTAAGTAGACAAAATGTTGTCACTGATTTTGACCGACTATGGAGTATAGATATTGCTATGGGTTACAGAGAAAATATTGCAGAGTAATGACACAAGACAGGGTAAAGTGATGTTATCTGGTCTGCTCCTCAATAATTGGTGTGATGAGAGCAAGGGGAAGATATTCATGTATTGATAATACCTACTGAGTCCTCTCAGATCTCCACAAGTGCATAGAGGGTAGAGTCTACACAGGTCGATATGTTTGGGTGTATTTATGTGTTTGTTGGTGTTAGCACCTGTAAGATCATTGTGAAGTCACTTCCTGTCAATTTCCTCCTTCCACGTCCTCTCCTTACCCCAGTGCAGGATGGGTAAATGTTTCAGCGTAGCAGGTGTGCATGGTGGCAGAGGCTCTGAGATGACACTGACAGCTAACACACACACACACACACACACACGCGCACACACACACACGCGCACACACATGCATGCACACAAGGTTACATACCTGTACTATGAAAGACACATACTGTACACACACAGGTCAGTTATGCTTTGCGCACACACAGAACACATGCTGTGACCGGTCAGGTTATATTTCATATGGATTGATGTCCTCCCTCTCTCCTTCCCTCACTCCCTCGCTTACTCACTCACACACACTCACTCATTCACTCTAGGAATCCCTCCCTCCCCCCTCCCTCCCTCTCTCTCACTATTTCATTTCACTGTTGTCTCCCATCTGCCCTCCTGTCTAGCTCTCTCTCTCTTCAAATCTGTTTTGGAGTAGAGGGGTGACATAATGTTTTAACCCCCCCACCCCAACCCTTTACACTCTGTCCCTGACCAGCTGTCATTATGGCCTTAGAAAGAATGGTGTGTGTGTGTGATGTACTGTGTGTGTGCGTGGTGTGTGTGTGTGTGCGATGTACTGTGTGTGTGTGCGTGGTGTGTGTGATGTACTGTGTGTGTGCGTGGTGTGTGTGTGTGTGTGTGTGTGCATGCGGGCGTGCGTTTGTATGGCAAGAGGGCGCGAGGGGAGAGAGAGCGTGTTATTTTAAGAGAGTCTCAAGCCAGGCCGAGAAACTGTATCCTTCCACAAAGGTCAGGGATGAAAGGAACAAAGGATTGCCGGCGAGAGAGAGATAGTATTGCACAATGGCATTGTTTGTTTCAGATGACAGGTACATATAGTATATGGTTGAGAAAGACACTGTAATGATAGTAATATGTCATTAATAAATGCATAATATATAGTTAATATACTGTATAAATATATAAATGCATTGGCAATATCAGTGTAATGTTTTTCATGTGCTTTCAAATAAAGTTTTGGAATGGAAAGGTTCTATGGTACGTGTGAGTAGGCTTCAATGGATTTCAATGCAGTATAGTTTAGAATAGAGAAGACAGAGAGGATGAATGACATAGAGATCTTAAAAGAGAGGGAATAACAGAATAAATGGATAGAGACAACAACAAAAAATTAACAAACAAAAGAAAGAAAGAAAGAAAGAAAGAAAGAAAGAAAGAAAGAAAGAAAGAAAGAAAGAAAGAAAGAAAGAAAGAAAGAAAGAAAGAAAGAAAGAAAGAAAAAAAAAAGAAAGAAAGAAAGAAAGGGAAAAGAGATGGAAGAATTACATCTTTGCACTAAGGAACAACAGAGTAGAGAAGGGAGAGGCGATGGAAGAAGGTAAAAGAGGACGGTTTGGAGAAAGGAATAGGGAATAAAGGATAATGGATGGATGTATACAATAATGGAGGGATGGAGGGATATCTCTCTTTCTCTGTGGGTTAGATTGCTTCTTCCTCTGCTTCAGTGGACCATAACTGATCTGTGTCCATATCAACACAGCCCCTTTCCTAAACAGACCAGTGACAACAACTCGTTACACAGTCACGTACACGGACGCGCATACACACGTGAAGAAACACACACACACAAAACTCCCTCTATCACACATGCACGTGCACGGACACACAGACAAAAAAGGCTGGCATATAGTGGGAAAAAAGTGTTTCTGTTACGGGCGCATATTGTCAAGTGTCATAAAAGTGCATTCCATTCCATTATCAATAAACATAAATTCCCTCCCTCCCTCCCTCCCTCCCTCCCTCCCTCCCTCCCTCCCTCCCTCCCTCCCTCCCTCCCTCCCTCCCTCCCTCCCTCCCTCCCTCCCTCCCTCCCTCCCTCCCTCCCTCCCTGCCTGCCTCCCTCCCTCCCTCCCTCCCTCCCTGCCTCCCTCCCTCCCTCCCTCCCTCCCTCCCTCCCTCCCTCCCTCCCTCCCTCCCTGCCTCCCTCCCTCCCTCCCTCCCTCCCTCTTGCTTTCAGGTGCTGGCCTTGTTTGAGGAAGGTGAGGAAACAGTCACAGCCTTTGTGGAACCCTTAGTCATCCTCCTCATTCTCATTGCTAATGCCATCGTTGGAGTCTGGCAGGTCAGTTAGTTGAAACACATACACACGCACGCACGCACACACACACACACACACAATACATCACGTGCGTTAGTTTACCCGTTCAGGGTCAGAATGTATTACCCGCGGGGGTGGGGGCCATATTGGCCACAAGCAGCGGGTCCATATTGGCCTTGTGGTGGTCATTTGGAAACTATGCACAAGGATTCACACATGGGGGGGTTATGAGACAAGGGAGCGGGGAGGGGGTGGATGTGATGGGTGTAGGGGGTGGGCATATTGGCATAAGTCAGGCTTTACACTTCTGGAAGGGAGGTCAGGAGGAATAGGAGGAACTGATGTTCTGTGGGGTTATTGTTGCCCTGAAGGAGCGCAATGCAGAGAGCGCCATCGAGGCTCTGAAGGAGTATGAGCCTGAGATGGGGAAGGTTTATCGGTCGGACAGGAAGAACGTCCAGATGATCAAGGCCAGGGAGATCGTCCCTGGAGATGTGGTGGAGGTGTCTGGTAAGATTCAGATTCAGTGATTCAGATTTACGTAATAACTGTATAACCCCATAAACACTGATCTGGGTTCAGTTATTTTTCTCTCCTAATGACTAAAGGGCTCAGATTTAGGCTTAAACTGATCCTAGATCTGTGCCCAAGGGCAACTTCTACCCCTATAAGCCCAAGAGCTGTAGGCCCAGTTCCAAGTCGACCCTTAGCCCCAATACCCACAAGCCACTAAAATAAATGTAGATCTGATGTAAGCGGAAAAACAATCTACCTTGCCTATCAGAGATTAAGGTGTAGAGATTAAAGCATATGGCCCTTTTTACAACAATTTTTTATCACAAAGTGTACAATTTGTCACAAAGTGCTTGAATCTGTCAAATCCTCACAGATGGACATCACGTCTTTAGGATTTGCTCATATATTATACCACCTCTTCCAAAAAATCAAGGCCTAATACCCATAGTGAATATTGCCAGTCTACTGGTTGACAGGCACTTCCCAAAGTGCACTCTATTCACTTTATAGCCATAGGGCTCTGGTCAAAAGTAGTGCACTGTATACTGTAGGCCCTAGAACCCCTGAGGGTACTTGGCCTATCCACAGAATGTACTTGAGAAGACTCATGACACCATAGAGCTACTGGTAAAATGCACATGAGGGGGTACTTCGGGGGTACTCAGGGTAGAGTACAATTCTGTACTGTAACTGAAAAAGATTGGGAACCACTGATGCAGGATATAGAGTGCCATTTGGAATGTATACCAGCGCCTGGTCCTGGGTCAGACTGGTTTATCCCTCTAATGTTTAAGGTTAGGTTTAGGGTTGGCTAATCTGATCCTAGTATAGATTAAGGGACAGATTTGACTAATAAGGGCCCATTTTACTATTTAATGCATGTTGTTCATTTGCAGGCACAATTTCCAAATTTAGCAGGTGATCTACTAAGAACAAACACTATAATCAATGCATTACATTTCCATTTGACATTTTACTCATTTAGCAGATGCTCTTATCCAAAGTGTCTTACAGTAGTGAGTGCATACATTTTTTCTTTCGAACCCACAACCCTGGTGTTGCAAGTGCCATGCTCTACCAACAGAGCCACACAGGACCTGCACCAATGTACTAGATGTGTGGCTCGGACATGTGAATGAGTGTGTGTGTGTGTGTGTGTGTGTGTGTGTGTGTGTGTGTGTGTGTGTGTGTGCCCGTGTGTATATGAGAGGGTAAGAAAGAGAGAGAGGGATAGAGAGTGTATGACAATGACTAAGTGTCATTGTGTGAAGGAGGGAGGGAGGGAGGGAGGGAGGGAGGGAGGGAGGGAGGGAGGGAGGGAGGGAGGGAGGGAGGGAGGGAGGGAGGGAGGGAGGGAGGGAGGGAGGGAGGGAGGGAGGGAGGGAGGGAGGGAGGGAGGGAGGGAGGGAGGGAGGCTGTCCTTGAGACAGTGGGTCCTTGAGGCAATCAGAGGGTAAGAGAGAGGGAGGTATAGAGAGAATGAGAGAGAGAACAAGAAAGAGATGGTATATAACTGACAGTAATACATAGTGGAACCATCATCCATTTTGTTGTTTATTTATTAGCCATTCTTTATTTATTTTTTATCATCTTATTTTTCTTTCATAAAACTGATCGACCGAAGATTCCACAATACAACAGCAGTAGTGTTGTACCGGTATACATGATTAGATGTGCTGTTATTATTACTACTGAAATTAATTGTATTTCATTATCCTCATTGCATTGTACTGAAATGCTGTACCACTATACTTTTTTGGCAATATCTACAAATTGTATTTCATGCCAATAAAGCAATCTGAATTTGATTTTGAATTTGAGAGAGAGATAGAGAGTTAACGTGTATGCTTATTACTAACACCTGTCTCTCTCTCTCGCTCTCTCTCTCGCTCTCTCACTTTTTCCCATACACCTGTTCTCTCCATATCACTGTGTCCCCAAGGTCTCGCCCTCTCTGTCTTTCTCTCCCTCTCTTTCTGTCTGTCTGTGGGGTCAGCTTTCAGTGTCACTATTCATCCACAGTGTTAAAACTAGTCTTTCTCTCTCTCTCTCTCTCTCTCTCTCTCTCTCTCTCTCTCTCTCTCTCTCTCAATAGTTTAGCATTCTTATGGCTTGGGGTAGTAGCTGTTAAGGAGGCTTTGGTCCTAGACTTGGCGCACCAGTACCGCTTGCTGTGCGGCGGCAGAGAGGACAGTCTATGACTTGGGTGACTGGAGCCTTTGACAATTTTGGGGGTTTTCCTCCGACAACGCCTAGTATATAGGTCCTGGATGGCAGGAAACTTGGCCCCAGTGATGTACTGCGCTGTACGCACTACCCTCTGTAGCGCCTTACAGTCAGATGCAGAGCAGTTGCCATACGGTGATGCAATTGGTCAGGATGCTCTCGATGGTGCAGCTGTATAACTTTTTGAGGATCTGGGGACCCATGCCAAACTTTTCAGTCTCCTGAGGGGAAAAAAAGGTGTTGTCGTGCCCTCTTCACGACTGTCTTGGTGTGTTTGGACCATGATAGTTCGTTGGTGATGTGGACACCAAGGAACTTGAAACTCTCGACCCGTTCCACTACAGCCCCGTCGATGTTAATGGGGGCCTGTGTTTGGCCCGCCATTTCCTGTAGTCCACGATCAGCTCATTTGTCTTGCTCATATTGAAGGAAAAGTTGTTGTCCTGGCACCGCACTGCCAGGTCTCTGACCTCCTCCTTATAGGTTGTCTCATTGTTGTCGGTAATCAGGCCTACCACTGTTGTGCAGTCAGCAAACTGAATGATTGTGTTGGAGTTGTGTTTGGCCACGCAGTCGTGGGTCAACAGGGAGTACAGGAGAGCAGGTGAGCAATACCTCAAGACTTCTTTAATATTAGACATCGCGCACCAGTTGTTATTGACAAATAGACACACATTCTCACCCCTCGTCTTACCAGACGTAGTTTCTCTGTCCTGCCGATGCATGAAAAATCCCGCCAGCTCTATATTATCCGTGTCGTTGTTCATCTACGACTCGGTGAAACATAAGATATTACAGTTTTAATGCCCTGTTGGTAGGGTAGTCTTGATCGTATATCATCCTTTTTGTTTTCCAATGATTGCACATTGGCCAATAGAATGGATGGTAGTGGAGGATCCTCACTCACTCGCCTACGAATTCTCCAAAGGCAGCCCACCCTCCGCCCTCTTTTTCGCCGTCTTTTCTTCATGCAAATGACGGGGATTTTGGCCCGTTCCCGAGAAAGCAGTATATCCTTCACGTCTGACTTGTTAAAGAGTAATCGCTGTTCTGATGTCCAGAAGTTATTTTCGGTCATAAGAGATGGTAGCAGCAACAATATGTACAAAATAAGTTTAAAAATAAATGACAAACAACACAAAAAAACTAACAAAATAACACAGTTGGTTAGGAGCCCGTAAAATGGCAGCCATCCCCCCTCCGGCGCCATTCTCACAGTGTATGGTTTTTTTTCCCCCCAGTTGGTGACAAAGTCCCCGCTGACATCAGACTCGTCAAAATAAACTCTACTACTCTGCGTGTTGACCAGTCCATCCTCACCGGTAAGTGATATTATCAACTCTGTCTTAACCCTCTTTACAAGACTACAATGGAAATAAATTAGGACTGTCAGAGTTAATCAGTTAACTCAAGTTAACTTTTTGTAATTTCAGTGCACTTTTTTGTGCACTCTCTCTCTCTCTCTCTCTCTCTCTCTCTCGATTAATCGCATTGTCTGAAAGCGTTGAATCTGAAAACACTGAAAACATCCAAAATACATAATCTATACAGCTAAAATCTACAATGCCATGTAAAAACAAGTTGACATTGAGGTTAAATAAAGTGTGCTATCTCAATTTGGCCTAAATAAAATAAATCTATTTGACTAACCATTATTTTAGACCAAATCAAGACGCCAATATTCTTGATATGTTTTTTTTGTATGAAAAATCTTAAATTACATTCTGAATTTGCAATAAAATCCCGAGTTAACTTTATTAAGTGTTTTTAATCTTTTGACAGCCCTAATATAAATACATGTAAAACTATTTTGTTGTAAAAATCACTCTATCTGCCTCATTCTATCTGCTCTGTCTCTCTCCTCGCTCAGGTGAGTCTGTCAGTGTGATCAAGCACACCGATGCCGTCCCAGACATGAGAGCTGTCAACCAGGACAAGAAGAACATGCTTTTCTCTGTGAGGGACTCTCCGATATATTTATCCATCTATCTATTTTTCTATTCTTCCATCTCAGAATCTCCGTCAATCGAACTGTTGTTTTCCACACTCCTGCCCTTCTCTTTATGAGCCTCTTCCACTCTTCATCTCCTCCACCCTTTTACAGCCTTAATTGACCACTCCCCTCTATCTCCTTCTCCCCCTCTCTCTCCCTCCCTTTCCCTCGCTCCCTCTCTCCCTCCCTCTGTCCGTCCCTCAAGGGCACCAACATCGCTTCAGGCAAGGCTATCGGCATAGCCGTGGCGACTGGTGTCTCTACAGAGATCGGGAAGATCCGCGACCAGATGGCTGCGACAGAGCAGGAGAAGACCCCCCTGCAGGCCAAACTGGACGAGTTTGGAGAGCAGCTCTCCAAGGTGAGACAGACAGCTACTACTACACTACTACTACTGCTACTACTACTACACTACCTTAGTTGTTGCAACAAGATTAGTTTCCCCGCTACCTTAAAATGGTTAAGTAGCCAATTTTTGCCAGTTTTGATTTGATACAACTTTAAAGGGATATTTCACCCAAATTACAAAATGACAGTGGGACTTGAGCCACAAATGGTCAAATGTAAGCATTTAGAAACAGTGTCAGGGAAATAAAACCAAGTCATACCTTGTCCATAGACTTACAATGTAAGGAAACTAATAGTGTAATGATAACAATTGCATTATATATGCATTATATATTTTAAACCAGGCTTTATCTGACAACCTTTTGTTGTCTATTCCATAACAGGTCATCTCCCTGATCTGTGTTGCCGTGTGGATGATCAACATTGGCCACTTCAACGACCCCGTTCATGGAGGCTCCTGGATCCGCGGGGCCGTCTACTACTTCAAGATCGCTGTGGCCCTGGCTGTGGCTGCCATTCCTGAGGGTAAGCAACTTTTTATTTATTGTATTTATTTTACCAGGCAAGTCAGTTAAGAACAAATTCTTATTTTCAATGACGGCCTAGGAACAGTGGGTTAACTGACTGTTCAGGGGTAGAACGACAGATTTGTATCTTGTCAGCTCGGGGGTTTTGAACTTGCAACCTTCCGGTTATTAGTCCAACGCTCTAACCATTAGGCTACCCTGCCGCCCCTGATACTGGACTAGCACTAATCTAATCTAAAAAGTCTAGATGGGTCAAAATAAAGTGGACAAAAGTCAATCAACCAATCACCCTTGAGACTAAAGCCTATGTAGCAGATCTAATGCAAATCTTCAGGTCTCAAGCAAGGTTTCTCATCACAAGAACATGAACATGGTTCACTGCCTAACTAATAAGACTCTTTCCCCCTCTCTCTCTCTACCATCTGTCCCCCTTCTCCCCCTCAGGTCTGCCCGCTGTGATCACCACTTGCCTGGCTCTGGGTACCCGCCGTATGGCCAAGAAGAATGCCATCGTCCGCTCCCTGCCCTCTGTGGAGACCCTGGGCTGCACCTCCGTCATCTGCTCCGACAAGACCGGCACCCTCACCACCAACCAGATGTGTGTCACCAAGGTGGGTAAACACACACACACATGCACACGTGCGCCGTGCGTTCAAACATACACACACACACACAACACACACACACACACAAATGCACCAGTGATCCACCACACTGTAAAAAAGGTGTGGATTCAACATACAATTGTAAGGCAACCAGCCGCAATAGGAGTCCCATCACAATCCTATTGCAGCTGCGTGCCTTACAATTGTACGTTGAATCAACCTGAATGCCATTATTATTATATATTTGTATTATTTATTTATTTAACCTTTATTTAACTACAATCCTATTGCAGAACACTCACAATCCTATTGCAGCTGATTCCCTTACAATTGTACGTTGCTATTAACCTCAATGCTGGTTTGCAAAGTGATGTTTAATTCCTATTGGAATCCAGATTATTGAGACGACCTAAATCATATACACTGGAACAGACAGCTCAGTAACGGGTGCAAAACGTCCAACTACTAACACATTAGATTCGTTTCTGAAAATGTACACTGAGTGTACAAAATGTTAGGAACACTGACCAGGTGAATCCAGTATGAAAGCTAAGATCCCTTATTGATGTCACCTGCTAAATCCACTTTAACCAGTGTGGACGAAGGGGATGAGACAGTTTAAATAAGGATTTTTAAGACAATTGAGACATGGATTGTGTGTGTGCACCATTCAGAGGGTGAATGGGCAAGACAAAAGATTTAAGTGCCTTTGAACGGGGTATGGTAGTAGGTGCCTGGCGCACCGGTTTGAGTGTGTCTCGAACTGCAACGCTGCTGTTTTTTTCACGCTCAACAGTTTCCCTGTGTGTCAAGCCTGATCCACCACCCAATGAACATAGTGCACAGCCAACTTGACACAACTGTGGGAAGCAATGGAGTCAACATGGGCCAGCATCCCTGTTGAACGCTTTCGATGAAGTCCAAGCCCCGATTAACTGAGGCTGTTCTGTGGGCAAAAGGTGGTGAATATTAGGAAGGTGTTTCTAATGTTTTGCACACTCAGTGTACGTTATTTATTTGTAATCAACTAATCCGTGCCTTAAGAAAGTATTCATACCCCTTGGTTTTTTCCCACATTTTGTTGTTACAGCCTGAATTTAAAATACCTTAAATTGAGATTTTGGGCTCTATTTCAACAAACCTAATGCAGTGGTAAATCTAAGCACTGGCGGTAGCACTATAGGTTCAGGGGTATGTCAGAAATATTTTTGCTATTTTCACCACAACAATTATAGGCACAGTTGCTGGTGGTGGTGCGAAAGGGCTGGGTTTTTATAAATAAACCAGTTGTGGGTGTGTCGAGACTGGCCAATCAGAACATGCTCCATGGCTAAATAGGTGGTTGCTTCAAGTTGTGTATTTACAGTCTTTTGTGTATTGCGTTGTTATCAACTCCAATTTGAATGTTACTCCCTTATAGCCTAGTTCGTTAAATAGCCTGCCCCATATTTGCAACATACGTTGAAAATGTTTGCAGTCGACCTGTTTATATAAGCATTACATTGCTTCAGAATGGAAATACATTGTTAAATAGGCTTTAGCATTTGCACTGATATAGAGGCTCCTAGGCCTACTGTAAATTGCAGTCTGGACATGCCAAACGTAGTCAATAAGCAAGATTACATTCACTAGGCTATTGACAAGGCCTAAAAAGACTGTGTATAATTGTAATCAAATTCTAATAAAAACGAAATGACATTTAAATAGGCTATGTCTAAATACAGATACAGGAACCATAATGGCTCCCTGTGGACATATAATACAGATACAGGAACCATAATGGCTCCCTGTGGACATATAATACAGATACAGGAACCATAATGGCTCCCTGTGGACATATAATACAGATACAGGAACCATAATGGCTCCCTGTGGACATATAATACAGATACAGGAACCATAATGGCTCCCTGTGGACATATAATACAGATACAGGAACCATAATGGCTCCCTGTGGAAATATAATACAGATACAGGAACCATAATGGCTCCCTGTGGACATATAATACAGATACAGGAACCATAATGGCTCCCTGTGGACATATAATACAGATACAGGAACCATAATGGCTCCCTGTGGACATATAATACAGATACAGGAACCATAATGGCTCCCTGTGGACATATAATACAGATACAGGAACCATAATGGCTCCCTGTGGACATATAATACAGGCTTAGACTATGAAGGGTTTTATGCACATCTAAACCTTTCACAGGTGCTGGATAAAGATCCAATATAAAGAGAAAGGGGAATTGTCCACAACATTATACTACTGGCAAATGTAATGTTTTATAAACATTATGGAACCATCTTACAGATCATATCTGCACCACAGAAATAGCAGATGAAAATTGCATTGCATTTGAACCATGTAGCAGCTTACTTAATCACCATAAACCCATGGATGTGAATATTTCTACGTTTGAAATATTGGATGTGAATATTTCTACGTTTGGTTTTCATTCAAATTTATTGAAAAACAATCCATTTTTTTAAACCAATGTTGTGGAATTATTCTAATCAAAAGGAGAGACTTTTAATTTCTTTAAAACAAGTTAACTCTATGATTTAATTACTGCAGTAACGGAGCTTGTCAACGACCTTCCCGTAGGTGATTCGTTGAGAGCCCAATGAGCGGATTTGAGCCACAGCATTTTATAGCAAAGTCCATCCTCCTGGATGTTCATGACAAACAACAGATGTATGGAATGGGTCACAAGGTTAAGATTCGTATGAAAGATACTAATAATTCACAGAAAACAGTATCTGCTGTAAAGACTGCTCTCATTGTGTAGAAACTAGGGTCTGGCCCCCAACTCCATACTGGAGCCATCTCCATCCTGGCACCTCAGTACAGAAACACCAACTCATGCTATGGAATGTAGTCTTGTTAGTTTTATCACCCAAATACATTGTAAATATTCTGTCAGCATTAAATCTCCCAGAGGCCCATTCTCAGTAAAATACACACAGAGAGTGTTCTATGAACCCCTTATTCTGTTGCATAAAATAACCATTTGATGCAATAACAGTATTTATAACATAATCTTGCAACACCAACAACAACATTTCTAATAAGGATTGGGTCAGAAGCTTGATATCATAAATCACTTATCTCATTCGTTAGCATGTGTGCACAGGCAAGCCTAAATGTCTTTATGCATAACATTCAAATTTATACACAAACTAGACTCCAGTCAATTGTATCGTTGCCTATGTCCTAGGGAGATTCTGAAAAAAATACAGCATTGATATGGCATTATAGGAGGTTGGAATAGTTTGGAGGAGCGCGGGTGTCTTTGGTAACGTTAATTGGGTGAGGGGCGCTCTTTGAAAATGGAGACAAACAAGCGAAATGAAGTATGCAGGTATGGGAATTTTGAATACCAAATGAAAAAGCATGAGGGCCAGGCAAAAAAATATACACCTATGTGATGGTGCTAAACCAGCCTTGATTAAGGGAAGGATAGGCTATGCTTGGTTCTTAATCAAAGTAAACTGAATGGGGGGAAAATCAATAGTTTATGTTTCTAAATACTAGATTCAGCAGCATTAAATCACATCTCTCTTCCATGGGTACTCACTGTGCATCACGGCTGGATAGGCTGCACTTTCTCTCTCAAAATCCATGTAAGTATCAACTGCGTTACTGCTAAGACCTGCTTTTTATGAGTCTTAAAACTTCCCATTAGCACTGCATGAAATTGTCACTTTTGCATGTGTTTTTAAGGACACATCTCAAATTGCCACCCCTCCCCTACAAAGCTAGAGAGCTGATGTTAGACAGGTAAATTGCAGAACCTGGAGTTAGGGCTGGAAAATGCTAGTGCGAAATTGACAAAAACAAAAATGTCTAAAAACATGTTTTCACTTTGTCATTATGGGGTATTCTGTGTAGATGGATTAGAAAATGAATCCATTTTGAATTCAGGCTGTTACAACAAAACGTGGAATAAGTCAAGGGGTATGAATGCAAAAATACAGGTATTGAAAACTCAAACTGCAATAAAGCGTGCTGGGAAACAAGATAATGATGGCTCTGCTTTTCAGTGGTTTTGAGCAAACATACATTTAGAAATTTTACTCATCAAGCTTGTTCAAATTCAGCTCACCTCGAGCAGAGTTTGTTGATTCAAAGTACAATTGTAAGGCAGCCAACTGCAATAGGATTGTGAGTATGCTCAACATTTGGGCATATACCGTAGCGGACCCAACATACATTGTTGCCTTTTAAAAATGTACTCACACATACATTAGATCAATTTATTGTCCTTCCAAAGTCCACCCAACTCACAAAATAACGGTGATTAAGAAATTGGTTCAGTTGGCTTTTTTAAATGCATAGTTAAGTAGTGTGTGTTTGTGTTGTCTTTGTGATGTGATTCCAGATGTTCATTATTGACAAAGTGGACGGAGACAGCGTTTCTCTGGGTTCTTTTGACATCTCCGGTTCCAAGTACACTCCCGAGGGAGAAGTGTGAGTATAGCCTGGAAACACACACACACACACACACACACACACACACACACACACACACACACACACACACACACACACACACACACACACACACACACACACACACACACACACACACACACACACACACACACACACACACACACACCTGACTTACTGTCTTCTCCATCTCTCTCTCAGTACTAAGAACGGTGCGTTAGTGAAGTGTGGCCAGTATGATGGCTTGGTGGAGCTGTCCACCATCTGTGCTCTGTGCAATGACTCCTCTATGGACTACAACGATGTAAGTGTTTGTGAGTTTGCGTGCGTGTGTGTACATGCGTGTGTCAGCACTCAGTATCTGTATACATATATGTGTAGCTGTTATTTTATGTATCTGATATGTGTATTAGTCTAGCCCAGATCTGATAGTGTCTTTCCCCTCTCTCCTGCAGACTAAGGGAATCTATGAGAAGGTGGGCGAGGCCACTGAGACCGCTCTGTGCTGCCTGGTTGAGAAGATGAATGTGTTCAACACTGAAGTGCGCGGCCTGTCCAAGCCCGACAGAGCCAACGCTTGTTGCTCTGTAAGTCTTCCTTCCTCCCTCCCTCCACCTTTCCTCTATGCCTCATTTCCTCCCTCACTCCAGTCCACCCTCTCTCACCTCCCTCTTTTCCTTCTGGCTCCCCTCTCCAACCTACTCCCCCATTCCATCCCTCTCATTCCTCCCTCTCCAGCCGACCCATGTCCTCTCCGTCTCTCTCCCAGGTGATCAAGCAGCTGATGAAGAAGGAGTTCACCCTGGAGTTCTCCAGAGACAGGAAGTCCATGTCAGTGTTCTGCTCCCCAGCCAAGTCCTCTAAGGCCGCTGTCGGCAACAAGATGTTCGTCAAGGTGAGAGAATACCGGCAACCGTCTCTATGGAAATGCTCAGAGTAAATGCCCCAGTGACGTTGTCATATCAGTAATCTCTATTAGCAATCTTGCAGTGATTGTTGATAAAGTTCCAAAATGCTCCTTGAGCCCTGACTGTTATCTCTCTCCCTCTATCTCTCTCTCCCTAGGGTGCTCCCGAGGGTGTTATTGAGAGGTGTGCATATGTGCGCGTTGGCACCACCCGTGTGCCCTTGTCCGAGCCTGTCAAGAACAAGATCATGGCTGTGATCAAGGAGTGGGGTACCGGCCGTGACACCCTGCGTTGTCTGGCACTGGCCACCCGCGACACACCCCTCCGCATGGAAGAGATGAACCTCGAAGACGCCACCAAGTTCGGCGACTACGAGGTGAGAAAGGAGAGGAGAGAAGGGTGGGAGCGCTTCAGGGAGAGAGGGGGGGAAGAGGAATTTAAGTACTTACTGTATTAATTACTAGGTAAATAAAGGGGTTCCTGAGTTGCTCAGCGGTCTAAGGCAATGGATCGCAGTGCTGAGGCGTGACCGGAACCCCATAGGGTAGTGCACAATTGGCCCAGCGCTGGGGGGGGGGGGGGGGTTGGCCGGGGTCTTTCTTTGGCTCATCGCGCTCTAGCGACTCCTTGTGGCGTTGAACGGGTGTTTCCTCCGGCACATTGGTGCAGCTGACTTCCAGGTTAAGTGTGCAGAGTGTTAAGAAGTTTCAAAGGACGCATGTCTCAACCTTCACCTCTCCCGAGCCCATTGAGGAGTTGCAGCGATAAGACAAGGTCGTAACTAACAATTAGGGGGAAAATGTATAATAACAAAACAACAAAAAATTTATACGAATAATTACTAGGTAAATACAAACAATTCTACTGGAATTTCTATCTAAATTCATTGCATTCAAGCTTTATTTGCACAACAACTCATTTCATCGTCTCCTCTCTCTCTCTGTCTGTGGTCCTCAGACTGACCTTACCTTCGTGGGCTGCGTGGGCATGCTGGACCCCCCTCGTAAGGAGGTCATTGGAGCTATTGAGCTGTGCAGGGCTGCTGGCATCCGTGTCATCATGATCACTGGTCAGTATACTGGACAGTAAAAATCTGCTGCTTTTCCTAAAGTTCCCTGGTTTCCTAGAAAACCCGGTTGGAAGTTCCCGGAATAAAGACAGAATAAACAGGAAATCCGGAATCCTCCAACCAGGAATTCTGGAAAACCTGGGATTTTGGGAAAGTTACCCAATTTTTGCAACCCTAACTCACTTTTTCTCTCTGTCTCCATGCCTTTATCATTCCCACTGTTTCCATCCATCTACCTCTTCTCTTTTGGTTGTCTTTCCTCCATTATAGTTCATTCTGAAATAAATTGAGAAACAATATCTTACAACTCATTATCCTCCCTCCCAGGTGACAACAAGGGAACAGCCGTGGCTATCTGCCGTCGTATTGGCATCTTCACCGAGGATGAGGACACTACTGGCCGAGCCTTCACTGGCCGTGAGTTTGACGACCTGCCCCTCCACGAGCAAAAAAAAGCAGTCCGCAAGGCCTGTTGCTATGCCCGCGTTGAGCCCTCTCACAAGTCAAAGATCGTTGAGTTCCTGCAAGGCTTCGATGAGATCACCGCCATGGTGAGGGGAGGAAACAGGAACAGAGGAGACATCTATTGAAAACTCAAAAGCTTTATTGTACAACCTTCCAAATGACAAAAAACTGAACATTTGCCGTAATACGATTCATATCATCCAGAACACAACACTAACAGTCATCTTCCTTCTCTATCTTCTCTTTTCTTCCTTCTCTCTCTCTTCCTCCCCCTCCACCAGACTGGAGATGGGGTGAACGATGCCCCCGCCCTGAAGAAGGCCGAAATCGGCATCGCCATGGGCTCTGGCACTGCCGTTGCCAAGTCTGCCTCTGAGATGGTCCTGGCCGACGACAACTTCTCTTCCATCGTGGCAGCCGTCGAGGAGGGCAGAGCCATTTACAATAACATGAAGCAGTTCATCCGTTACCTCATCTCCTCCAACGTTGGTGAGGTCGTCTGGTGAGTGTCCGGGGTGGGGGGTGTGGGTGTGGAGGTGGGGTGAAGTGACCACATCACAACTGAGACATAACCGTGGTTGACCGCTAATCCAGAGGGATTTATTGGAAGAAAGATTCACTGTAGTAGCAGCATAACCACTTGACTGCCAATACATGAGTGACCAAGACACCACTGCTGAGCAAGAACATCAATATGACGGCCACACACAGTGCTAGTCACAAATGACTCTTCTTTTTTCTTTCTTTCTTTCCCTCGCTCATCATCCATCCCTCCATCTCTCTCAGTATCTTCCTGACCGCTGCCCTGGGTCTGCCGGAGGCTCTGATCCCTGTCCAGCTGCTGTGGGTCAACCTGGTTACTGATGGTCTCCCTGCCACTGCCCTGGGCTTCAACCCCCCTGACCTGGACATCATGGGCAAGCTGCCCCGTTCCCCCAAGGAGCCCCTCATCTCTGGATGGCTGTTCTTCAGATACCTCGCCATTGGAGGTACGATACCATACCATACCAACACTTTTATTGTCCATTTTCATGGAAATGTATTCTGTGAAGTCAGGAACACGTCAAAAACACCAAATACAAAACAAAACGATACAATTACAAATGCACTGGCCATTCTGCTTTCCTCCTACTCTCCTTTTCTTTCAACAACCATTGATTGGGGTCACTAGAATATCATTGTGAATGCATGACCAATACACTGCCTCATTCTAAGTAGTTTGCTAGTGTGGATGTTGTTTCTCAGTAGTATGCTAAGGTGGATATTGTGTCTAAAGCCCATCCTTTGTTCACATTCTAATTGTGCCCACATTTTTAGACAGGTGTAGACAATTAAAAGACTCATTGTGATCTAATTGTAAATCAGATCTTCCAAGTGTAAACAAACAAGATCAGGTCAAAGAACACATTTTTTATATTACATTTTTTTTGTCATTTAGCAGACACTCTTATCCAGAGCAACTTACAGTAAAGCACATACCTTTTTCATAATTGTGCCCTGTGGGAATCAAACCCACAACCTTGGCATTGCAAGCTCCATGCAAAGCCAACTGAGCCACATGGGACCTGTTAGCAGGAGGTATAAACAGGGGTTCTGTAGAATGCAAGTGTGGATATTGGAACAGAGCCATGTTCCAGGTTCAACATATGCTCACTATCATGTACCTCATGAAGCTATGTCCGACACTCCAACCCTGAACTATCCCTGGCTCAGTCGTAAATCTAACTGCAACCCTGACCCAATGTCAAACACTTAGAGCCTCAACCCTCACCGACTGCTGCTTTGCCCAACAATGGGCGTACAGCAATGGTGGTCGGTGCCGTTTAACATGAGGGAGGACAATTATTTTTTAATGAGCATGGCCTTATTTTTATTACAGCACATTGGATGACTGTCATTCATATTCCATTCACCCAGTTCAATGTAACATTGCTAGGTTAAGGCTACTACATGATACTACATTTTCTCTTTACCCATCATTAGGTTGCTACAACCTAACCTATGAATGAACGTTTACAACGTATGTGCACAGGTTGAGAGAAAAATTTTAGTAATCAAGGTGACAGACAGTCGCACATTCAATACCGCCTTGCACACTCTTGCCGACATCTAGCTGATCTAGGGTGTATCATTAGTCCAACAGTTACAGCTAAAGTTAGCTAGCTAACAGTACACTTTAACTTGACATTAGGTTTATGCAGTTTTACGACGCAATATATAAAAAAAGCCGCGTTTCACACGAGTACCTAGACATACTGACCAGCTCCAGTGGACAGAAGCGTGCCATATGGCAGACCAATCGAAACTCATCTCTCGGCATGTCCAGCCCACTCATTATCTCAGCCAATCATGGCTAGCGGGAAGGTTGCTCCCTTTTTCTGTGGCTAAACCAACTAGGCTAGTAATTTAACAATTTTATTCATGTTTACAGATGGCATACAAGTTTGATATTAAGGCACATGAAAGTTCACATGTTCGTGAAGGTATTTCTGCCCCCCAAAAAACGCATTTTGATAAAACAAATATTTTTTTAACGTTCAAACAGCTCTCCTGTGAAGTCGTGACTTCTGACATATGCCTAGTGTCTTGAATCGGGTCACATATAGCTAGCTTAGCTGTATCTTATGCTTTCAGTACTACATTCATTCTCTGATGCTTTGATTGGGTGGACAACATGTCAGTTCATGCTGCAAGAGCTCTGATAGGTTGGAGGACATTCTCCAGAAGTTGTTATAATTACTGTGTAAGTAAGTCTATGGAAGGGGGTGAGAACAATGAGCCTCCTAGGTTTTGAATTGATGTCAATGTAGCCAGTGGAGGACGGAAAGTAGCTGTCCTCCGGCTATACCATGGTGCTACCCTAAAGAGTGCTGTTGAGGCTATTGTAGACCTTCATTGCAAAGCAATGTGTTTAATCAATGCTTTCAGTACTTGATTCATTCTCTGGTCCTTTATTTGGGTGGACAACATGTCAGAGGAGAACGGAAACTAGCTGTCCTCCAGCTACACCATGGTGCTACCCTATACAGAGTGCTGTTGAGGTTACTGTAGACCTTTAATCAATTATTTGGTGCCGTGAATATATTTAGAAAAGTTTCATCTAAAAATTATAATTTATTTTGTTTCACAACAACAAAAAATACCCCTTCCTCCTCTGAGGAGCCTCCACTGGTGTACAGCCTAGACACCCTGCCCCCATCTACCACACCACATTTAAATGGAGCAGTGCTTTATTGGCATGGTGGTGGGACACAAACTGCAGCCAAAGCAATAATCAAATTAATGTTACACCATTTCTGTACATCCTAGAGATAAAGGAACACGGTAGATTAAAAATAAACATTTAATTAAAAGTAATGAAATTCTACACAAGCAAACAACAACAAAGTATGCAATCATCTCATCTCGATACTTCAACAGGAAAAGGTAATCAAATCTATTGGACAAATTACAATTTAGATCAATGTTACCTGACTTCCTGTGGTGTGTGTTCCAGGCTACGTTGGTGTTGCAACTGTTGCTGCTGCCGCCTGGTGGTTCCTCTACAGTGAGGACGGCCCTGGTGTGTCTTTCTACCAGTTGGTGAGTAGTAGCATTAGATACGGAAGAGGAAGCAAGACCTCCCACTCCCTAATTTTTATTTCAATGGAAGTCAATGAACTAGACTGCTATCACATTGGTGTCTATAGGAGGAGCACCCCCTTAAGCAAGTCCTGACCAAATCTGACCAAGTCCTAAAGCAATGGGACTCCCTAAATCTGTCTCAGATTATTACCAATCCCACAAGGTATGACTCCAAACACTCAGAAAAGACTACTGTCCTCGATGTTATCCTCACAAATAATCCTGATAGGTACCGTATCGGTCTTGTGTTTTCTGTAATGACCTTAGTGATGATCATTGTTTTACAGCCTGTGTTCATAATTGCTTCTCAGTGCAACGACCTATCCTGATTTGTCATAGACGCTTGCAAAAAAAAAAATCATGAGCAAGCCTTCCTTCATGAACTGGCCTCTGTAAAATGGAATAGAATCAGCTTGATCCCCCTCTGTCAAAGACATTTAGACATTATTTTTTGATATTTTCAGTGGTATTGTTAAAAAACACGCCCGCATAAAGAAAATGAGAATTAAAAACAGGTTCAGCCCCTGATTCGACCGTGATCTTGCAGAGTTACTCCACCTCAAGAATTGCATTTGGCGAAAGGCTCGTTACACGCATACTCAGGCTGGCTGGCTACCGTTCAGGGCAAATTAGAAATAAGGGCACTCAGGCTACCCGGAAGGTCAAAGTTAGTTACTTTAAGGAGCAGTTCTCTCTCTGTGGGTCTAACCCCAAGAAGTTCTGGAAAACAGTTAAAGACCTGGAGAATAAACCCTCCTCCTCACAGCTGCCCATGTCCCTTAATGTTGATGATGTGGTTGTTACTGACAAGAGGCATATGGCTGAGCTCTTTAATTAATCACCACTTCATTAAGTCAGGATTCCTATTTGACTCAGCCATGCCTCTTTGCCCATCCAACATTTCCTCATATCCCACTCCTTCTAATGCACCTATCCCAGATGCTTCTACCTATTTTTCCCCTGCCCCGCTACAAAGTTTCTTCATGCAGGCAGTCACTGAGTCTGAGGTGCTAAAGGAGCTCCTTCAACTTGACCCCCAAAAAACATCTGGGTCAGATGTTTTAGACCCTTTCTGCTGTCCCTACCATCGCCAAGCCTGTCTCTCCTTTCTGGGGAGGTTCCTATTGCTTGGAAGGCAGCCACGGTACGTTCTTTATTTAAAAGGGGAGATCAAGCTGATCCTAACTGTTATAGGCCTCTTTCTATTTGCCCTGTTTATCAAACGTGTTGGAAAAACTTGTCAATAATCAACTGACTGGCTTTCTTGATGTCGATAGTATTCTCTCGGGTATACAATCTGGTTTCCGCTCAGGTTATGGATGTGTCACTGCAACCTTAAAGGCTCTCAATGATGTCACAATTTCCCTTGAGTCTTAGCAATACTGTGCTGCTATTTCTATTGACTTGGCCAAAGCTTTTGATACTGTAGACCATTCCATTCTTGTGGGCCCGGCTAAGGAGTATTGGTGTCTCTGAGGGCTCTTTGGCCTGGTTTGCTAACTACCTCTCTCAAAGAGTCCAGTGTATAAAGTCAGAAAATCTGCTTTCTCAGCCACTGCCTCACCAAGGGAGTACCCAGAGGCTCAATCCTAGGCCTCACGCTCTTCTCAATTTACATCAACAACATAGCTCAGGCAGTAGAAAGCTCTCTCATCCATTTATATGCAGATGATACATTCTTGTACGCAGCTGGCCCCTCCCTGGATGTTGTGTTAAATGCTCTTCAACAAAGCTTTCTTAGTGTCCAACAAGCTTTCTCTACCCTTGACCTTTGTTTTGGAGGTGTTCAGAACAAGGTTATGTGGTTTGATACGAAGAATGTCCCTCCTCCCACAGGTGTTATTACAACCTCTTAAGGGTTTAGAGCTTGAGGTAGTCACCTCATACAAGTACTTGGGAGTATGGCTAGACGGTGTACTGTCCTTCTCTCAGCACATATCAAAGCTGCAGGTCAAAGTTAAATCTAGACTTGGTTTCCTCTATCGTAATTACTCCTCTTTCACCCCAGCTGCCAAACTAACCCTGATTCAGATGACCATCCTACCCATGCTAGATTACGGAGACATAATTTATAGATCGGCAGGTCATGTTGCTCTCGAGCGGCTAGATGTTCTTTACCATTCGGCCATCAGATTTGCCACCAATATTGTTGTCTTAGGCCTCACTTTATGTATTGTTGTGTTGTCTCTCTTGTTGTGATGTGTTTTGTCTAATATTTATATCGGTTTTTTTTTTTTATCCCAGGGACCCATCCCCACAGGAGGCCTTTTGCCAGGCTGTCATTGTAATTAAGAATGTGTTCTTAACTGACTTGCCTAGTTCAATAAAGTTTAAATAAAATAAAAATGAAGCAGACAATCCCAATCCCAAATCGGAACCCTAGTCTGGCTCTCTATGTCGCTCTGAATTCATGTATTTTTTCCCTATACAATCCTGGGGGTAGGGGCTACCTAGGACTTACATTTCAATTCGTTATTGAGCAAAAATGTGGAGTCTGGTGTGTAGAACAGAGGTTGCGTCCCACCCTATTCCCTATATAGGGCCCTGGTTAAAAGTAGTGCACTATTGGAAATAGTCACATTTGGGATTTAACCACTCTGTAGAACAGGGATTGGTCTCCACTTTTTGTCCCAGCCCAGCACCAACACACCTGTATCACATAATAAACTATTGCTTTTTAGAATTAGAAAAACTTTGTAGTTTGTGTCTTTTTATTTTACCTTTATTTAACTAGGCAAGTCAGTTAAGAACAAATTCTTATTTTCAATGACAGCCTAGGAACAGTGGGTTAACTGCCTGTTCAAGAGCAGAATGACAGATTTGTACCTTGTCAGCTCAGGGGTTTGAACTTGCAACCTTCCGGTTACTAGTCCAACGCTCTAAACACTAGGCTATCCTGCCGCCCCTGTCTTTAGCTTCACCAGACAAAAACAGACATGAAACGCCATCCCAGATAAAGAAATAAACCGTACAAAAGTGCTACAGTGCCACTGCGGTTCCAAATTCATATATGTTGAGTCATTGGTCTAAAACCATAATCATCATTAAGAGATCCTCATTTAAAATACACCAATAGTCAAAGGCCTTCATCATGATCAATTTTGGGGATATTTAATGTTATGGGTAGGGGCTACCTAGGATCTAAATTTAAACGTCTTATTGAGCAAAAAAATGTAGTGAATGATTCTGTGATAATCCAGTAAATGGTTCCATCCTAATTCTCTTGATTTTTCTCTTCAGTCCCACTTCATGCAGTGCCACGAGGAAAACGAGGACTTTGTCGACGTCCACTGCGAGGTGTTTGAGGCCGCTCCCCCCATGACCATGGCCCTGTCTGTGTTAGTCACCATCGAGATGTGCAATGCCCTCAACAGGTCAGACTGCAACTTTGGTTCCTGCCTGGTTTAATATAAAGGAATGTTTGAAGATTCATGTTAGAAATGCAAGATTCAATAATGCATAACATTA
The DNA here is from genome assembly GCF_002021735.2 of Oncorhynchus kisutch. Taxonomy (NCBI): domain Eukaryota; kingdom Metazoa; phylum Chordata; class Actinopteri; order Salmoniformes; family Salmonidae; genus Oncorhynchus; species Oncorhynchus kisutch. The sequence continues at coordinate 45,619,560 of NC_034183.2, read as the reverse complement.
AGGGCCCGTATCCCAGATTAAGCCTACTCCTTGACAACAACAAAAAAGCACTTTCAATGGAGATGATCCATTTGTCATGCTTTGTAATGCAGGACAGGAGTAGGTTTAATCTGTGTCCTCAAAACTTGCGACATTGGTAGTTTGTTAGCACTGTAATTCTTGATACACAGTATATCAATTTAGAGGTAGAACAGTAAAGTTACATAAAACACTCGTTTATGTTTATAAATTATAGCACTTCTACAACAGTGTGTTTCTAAAACACAGCGTATCAAGAGTATGATATGAAAGCCTAATAACATTGAAAGTGTAGTGTAACCCCAAAGAAATTTGAAGAGTAATTTTAGAATAAACCTGCAGAACAAACATTATCCGCCATCCCTCACCATGTAATGTCAGATCACACACTTCTGCACACCTCTTGGCACACACCTGCATCAACACACACATTTTAAATACTTTATTTGGATCCACAAATCAAATGTACATTTAAAAAAGGATTCAAACATCTCAGCGCCCGCACACAGTGTTTAGCCAGCGTGTATTATGTAACCCCTCTGTACCCCCCCCCCCCCCCCCCCCCCCAGTTTGTCTGAGAACCAGTCCCTGCTGCGCATGCCCCCCTGGAGCAACCTGTGGCTGGTTGGAGCCATGTCCCTCTCCATGTCACTCCACTTTGTGATCATTTACGTCGACCCCATGCCCGTGAGTCTGCCTTACCTCGCACCACAACCCTCACCTCACGTGCTTGTCCTGTCCGGCTCCAAGGACCACTCGTTTTGATCCCAGATCCATCTCTCTCTCTGCCTCCTTTTTGTCTTACTCTCTCTCAATCTCCTTCTGTCTGATTCTCTCTCTCTCTCCCCCAGCCATACATTTGTATACAGTGTTCCCTGACATGAAGGGCTATTCAATTCGTATTGTGGAAATGTAGCGTTAGAGCGCGATTGAAATTGAAAAAGCAATGTTCCCGCATTAGCCGAGACTGCATTCACATCTGTAACGCTTCAGCGATACAGATTGAATAGAGCCCGAAGTAAGAGTGATACTTGAGTTAGAGTATTTGACAATTGAGTAAGGCCTTCAATCTGGACCGTTATAGTGCGATTTACATTTAAAGGTAATTTCAGATTGAGCCGACATATGCACGGTTTACAGCGAGTGGTCTACGCAAGCGCGGAAACATTTCTTTTAAAAAGGTGCATAGCCCGATCGGATTGAATCTAGCCGTAAGAGTATGTGATAACTAAGTAGTAGTACGTGATATGTGTCTGAAATGTGCCTGTCCTCTCCGCTGCAGATGATCTTTAAATTGACCCACTTGAACGTGGAAAAATGGATGGTGGTGCTCAAGCTCTCGATCCCCGTCATCCTCATTGACGAGGTCCTCAAGTTTGTGGCCCGCAATTACCTGGAGGGTAAGGACACACAATAACATTCCTTGTAATAATATCCTGTAATATCCACAGAAGTATTCCCTCTAATTATTTTTGGCACTGAGCAAATTTCAGGTCTTGTTAGTGGAAACTGGAATGTTGGGAGAAATGTGTAACTTTACAGTTTTAGACAGTAGCCAATAAGATATTGTGGCTATTTGAGCATAATGTAGACCTATCAGAGTGGCCTATCAACAAAACCAATCATGCAAAATCACATAACATTTTCACAATTCTGATTTCTATGATATAGCCTACAGTAGTCTATATGGGGTGTTCAAAGCAGTCTTTTAAAAACGTTTTTACATTATGCTCTTGTAGGAAGCAGTAACACCCCATCGCTGACCAATTGAAGAAAAGGCGTTGGGGCTAGGGTGGACTGTAAATTAGGTTTAGGACTGTTCCTGACCAATGTGCAATAGCGGTAGTATGTTAGAGGAATGAGGAGATGGCCAGGAATCCAATACTTGATTTTTATTGCATACACAGAGCACACTGGGTTGTTTGGAGGTTATGGAATTGTGTTTTTTATTGTCAGTCACGCACAACAAAGAAAGAACAAAAAGGCAAGATGGCCACCGGATTGAATCACCAGCACAACTGAAAGCTAGTAGGAAAACTGCAGCTTAAATAGTGCAGGAATGTCAATTAGTTTACTGGGAACAGGTGTGGTAATTAGCCAGGGAGGGGCATGGCCAGAGGAGAAGGAAAACCTGGTTGCTGTCATGAGCCTTTGTGACACCAATACTTACATATAACTGGGCTAATAACTCGCTAACTAGCAAAGAATATCAACAACCGTGCACACGCACAGCTCTGAAAAGCAGCTCCACTGGCTGGTGATTGAAAGACCACTCGTGCACTACCCGTCAATATAATTATACTCCGATGCGCTTTGGCTTAGCCTAGACAGCCGATAGTGGGCGTTTGAGCTGTACAATTTTTTGGGGGATTGATGTGCCCAGCAGGTAAAACATTCATGTCACCTGTGGGCCGGCTCGTACATGAAGCATCCTCCATTCATGCTACAAAAGCATCATTTCCCTTCTTAACCAGCTTTAATGGCGGGCTGTCAGAATGTCTTTTTAGAAAAGTGTGTACTGTAGCAGTGATGTAAGAACTTAAGTAGATTTTTTTTTGGTATCTGTACTTCACTTCATATTTTTGACAACTTCACTACATTCCTAAAGAAAATGTACTTTTTACTCCATACATTTTCCCGGACACCCAAATTGTGCTCGTTACATTTTGAATGCTTAGCTGGACAGAAAAATGGTCTAATTCACACACCTATTAATATAACGCATTGTCATCCCTACTGCCTCTGATCTGGCAGACTCACTAAATACATGCTTCGTTTGTAAATGATGTCTGAGGGTTGGAGCGTCCCCCTGGCAATTTGAAGAAGAAAAAAATGGTACCATCTGGTTTGCTTAAGGAATTTGAAATGTATACTTTATTCTTAAGTATATATAAAACATTTTTTTTTTAAACATTTACTCAAGTAGGATTTTACTGGGTGACTTTCATTTGAGTCATTTTCTATGAAGGTATCTTTACTTTTACTAAAGTAGGACAAATTGAGTACTTTTTCCACCACTGTGCTGTAGTTGAAGAAAAGATCTAGAGCCCACTATCGGCTGCCTAGGCTAGCTGTGGCTTGAACTACAACAAAATCACAGACTCAATCTTAGATTTGTTTTGTTGCACTGAAAAGTGGCTGATATAATGTTGATTAAATCAGAGAAACATTTATCTACACAGAGTGAACTCAGTTAAATTCAATCTCTTGCATCCCTGACATACCATCTGCATGGGAGTCCTGGAGGTGGTGCGTGTCTGTGCACGCAAACAGCTTAGAGTGAACATTGATCCAGACTTTCATACCTGCTTCAATGGCTTACTAAGACTATCATCCATTCTAAATATTACCTATTTAAATTGCAAAACCTTTAATAAGTTAATATGATTTCTCTTCCCATCGGGTGCCTTCATTGCCCTCTCCCCCACTTTTCCTATACCTGCCACTGCCTTCGCTACTCCCCCCCCCCATCCCGTTTTCCCGTTTTCACATGATTCAATGGTTTTGTATCCAGATGGTGTCAACACTAAATTTACACTGATAATATATAATATCCACTCATATGTATTCACTAAAGTCTGTGCGAGTGTCTTCCTACAGGTTTCTATGTATCCCCATATTGCTTAATAAAAGTTTGTCTAATTTTATGGCTGTGTCACATTTAGGTAGTAATTGCCTTTGTAGACTCTTCCACCAGCAAGATCTAGCTTGGGGACAAATCAAATCAAACGGTCACATGCTCCAAAATACAACAAGTTTAGACCTTACCGTGAAATGCTTACTTACAAGCCCTTAACTCTTCTTGAACTGCACTGTTGGTTAAGAAAATATTGACCAACTAAAGTCAAAAAGAATAAAAACAATAACATAACGAGGCTATATACAGGGGGTATCGGTACTGAGTCAGTGTGCGGGAGTACAGGTTACTTGAGGTAATTCGTACATGTAGGTAGTGGTAGGACAAGGTTAGCCTTTGCAGTTTTAACTTTGTAATATTACAATTTTCCAACATTAACATTTAACTACAGTCAACACACAATAGTAGCCTATTATTGTATGGAAAAGTCAGGTTTATTTTATGAACATAGTAATACTTTTGGTATCATTTAGCAGACGCTTTTATCCAAAACTTGGTCATGCGTGCATACATTTTAAGTGGGTGGCCCCTGGGAATTGAACCCACAATCCTGTCATTGGAAGCGCCATGCAGTTAACCCACTGTTCCTAGGCCGTCATTGAAAATAAGAATTTGTTCTTAACTGACTTGCCTGGTTAAATAAAAGGTAATAAATCAAAAATAAAAATGCTGTACCAACTGAGCTACACAGAACCACCAATATTTGCTGTTGAGTAGATAAGTGTTGTATAACGTCAATTGAGCAGAACTAAAATGTAACTAAATGGCCAGAATAATAGATGAATGCCCAACTCCACATCAATCAATAGTACTTCATGTAGATCTAAAAAGACTGTATTTCTAATAATATGGGAATTTTAGGCTGGGTTGGAATGTTCCCCATATTGCTTATACCTATCCTCCAAATTGATCCCTAGTGACTTAAGTCTAGTCCTACCTTATCCAGTTGCCAATACCCTTCTCTTTCCCTTGCAGTTGCTGATGACAATCTAGTAAGCAAGAAGTGGGACTAAAAGAACACCAGGAGTATAAAGGAGAGAAAAGAATGAGAAGAACGGTGGAAGCACTTCCCAGAAAACCAGAGCATCACTAGAAGTGAGAGAAAAAAGTCCAACAAGATCAAAGAATGAAACAAAAGCCACCAGAAAATTAAAACAAAAAAAAACAAAAAATGTAAAATTAAAAAAAATATATATATATATATTTCTTTGTGGATGTATTGAAATTAAGTTAATATATAAGAAAGTGTTATGAACAATATATTCAAATTATTCTGACTATTCTTAAAAAATAAAAACTGTATTAAAAGAGAATACAAGAGTGGCTGGTTAATTGTTATTGGTTTGATTCCCAGTATCTCACATACTTACTTATGGTTGATGAGAAGCATCTTCGCCTTCACTTATGAGTCCTTTGGTGTCTGTGGAGATCAACCATGGATTTACAGCTGCAGACAGCGCATGTGAAGGCTTGGTTGGAGGGGGCAGGAATAGCCCTGTGAGCATGCCTCAGGTGGCTAGGTCTTCTATACTGGATGGATTGATCTTGCACCTCTTCAGAGTGGTTTTAATTTGTTCCTGCATTTGCTTCTTCTGGCCACCAGCAGAGCGTTGGCCTTCATGTGGCCGTTGAGCACTGTCGGCGGATGTCGGCCCTCTAGGACGCAGATGACATGACCAAGCCATCTTAGTTGGTGATTGTTTAAGGTGGACTGCATGCTACCACTGCCAGCCCATTTCAGTACCTCCGTGTGGTGTACTGCATCCTGCCAGGTAACACAGAGGATCTTCTTGAGGCCCTATATTTGGAAGGCCTCCAGGGTTTTCATGTGCCGACTAAGGGATCCATGCTTCACCGCTGTATAACAGGGTGGACACACACACACACCTCTCTCCGCAAAAAATTACAAGAAAAACATGATCCTGCAATGAGTAGTTTTTCAATGTATATTTATATATTAAGGCAATTAGTATCAACAAGAGAATGCAAAATTCATTCACAGGTTTCTTCTCTTATTCTTCATTTTAAAAAGTGGTAAAGTCTAAAAAAGGTATAAAGGTAATTGTGTCACTGGAGTGGTTGTTTATAGAGTTTGTGTTACTCGGTGGTATCAAAAAGGGCAGTGCTTTTAGATCCATGATTGGAAGTCAAAGCAAAGTGCCCACTGGTCCTGAGAGGTGGGTGAGTGTGTGCATTTCCATGTGTCAGAAGTATCATAATACGGTATAACTTACTGTAGATACTGGCCTATTTTCAACATATTGCATTTTAGTGACTTCCACTAAAGCAGTAATGGAGTGTTTCTCATCACATCCGACTGGCGGGAATGTCAAGTCAGGAACTTCAATACAAATATTCAAGTTCTCAATGAGTCCAGTTAAAAAAGGGGGTTAAGGCCAGTCTTCGAATGAGTGTTTGGTCATTGAACATGAGAAAATACATTTTTTAAACTCCCAAATATGGAAAGATGTGGAGGGCGCTCAAGCAACAAGTCGAGGTGCAACCAAAAATATATAATTGAACAGCTCCAAAGTACAAATATTCCAAGTCACATTACAAGCTGAGGTGGTGATTCCCAATGTTGGAGAGGATTGGCCTGAACAAGGCCAGCAAAGATCTGACTCATTATTAGTGGTCTGGAATGAAAAGGTGATTTGTCTATCAGTGATTATTCACAGTGCCTTGCTAAGCCCACTCCTCTTCAAAGCGGGGATAGTAGTCACGTCTTTTTCCATGGTTACGGTTGCACTTCATGTCCAGCCTCGTTCTTATTGGTCACCCTTGGAATACTTCCCGTTTCTCCCGTCACTTTGGCTCTGTTGTGCTGCTCTGATAGACTCACGTGGCACCAGTGGGCGGGGCACCCTCTTCAGGAAGCCCCTCCTCCAAGATGTCCCTGACCTGGTCCAGAGTTTCAGCCTGACGGATCAACTCCAGCTTCACCTAGAGGAAAGTGATAAAGGACGGAGAGACAGACAAAAGGGAGAGAGAGAGGGTGGAGTAAGAATGCCTCATGGTCATTTGACTATGGAAGAAAAATTATATGGAATCCAGCTGGACTTGACCTAGATCAGTGCTGTAAAATAACAAACCAACCCAATGTGAATACACCCCCAGTGGGCTGGTCCTGAATCTGTGTAATGTACCTGCAGTGACTGTGAAAGCTGGACAAAGTCCCTCTGCACCATCTGGCTGGTGTCCACCTGAGAACGCATACTGATGATCTGGCTACGCAGCTCCAAACACTGTTGCTGGAGGGACGCCTAGGAGGGAGATAGAAAGGTGCAGTTGTGAGTGAGAATGGTGAGAGAGGGAAAGAACTACAGTAACATGTTATCTTTACTACTTTACTACTATCTTTTTACTTTACTACTAACACTAAGTACACAAAAGGTACAACACAGACGGACAGACACATCTATCCCTGGTCCCCCTGTACAGTACCTTGTCATGGCTGAGAGTCTTGCTGTCTCCTTGTAGGTGTGAGAGCGCCACGCCGAGGCCTTGTAGCTCGGTGCGACCGTTCTGTAGCTCCAACTGCAGCGTCTCCTCTTGACACTGGACCCGCTCCATCTCGGTCTTCAGACTGGACAGCTGCACTGCAGAGGGCAAAGCTTTTTATTGAACAAGGAAGTCCCATCGAGGTTAGAAGACCGGTTTCACAAGGGAAAGACAACGGGCGTGTTCGAGCAGATACGTTTTGTCAAGTCACCGCCTTTCAAAGTGTATTGCATTATGTGGATAACTGCATGAACGTCACAAAAACAACCATGTGATCAAAGGTTATGCGGTTTGATGAAGTCTCCTTCAATTGCTGCAGTTGCTTTTCACTGACGGCACCATGCAGCCATCGCCTGGCTACTGGGAGGCACTACTTGTCAACCAATCAATGTTTTTGGTATTTGAGACCTTTAACAAATGCTTTACACGGGTACACACTACCTTCAGAAAGTATTCATACCCCTTGACTTATTCCACGTTGTTGTGTTACAGCCTCAATTCAAAATGGATTAAATCAATTTTTTTCCTGCTCACCCATTTACACAATACCCCATAATGACAAAGTGAAAACATGTATTTTTTAAAATGTTAACAAATAAAGTAAATACAGAAATATCTCATTACATTTGTATTCACACTTGTTAGAATTTCCGTTGGCAGCGATAACAGCTGTGAGTCTCTGGGTAAGTCTTTAAGAAACGTGTCAAACTCATTCCATTTGCTTCTCCCTTGTACTTGATTGATGAATTAAGGTCACTAATTAGTAAGGAACTCCACTCACTTGGTTGTCTAAGTCTTAATTGAAAGGATAAAACAAAAACCAGCATACACTAGGCCCTCCATGGAATGAGTTTGCCACCCCTGCTCTAAGCACTTTGCACACCTGGATTGTACAATATTTGCCCATTATTCTTTAAGCTCTATCAAATTGGTTGTTGTTCATTGTTAGAAATCCATTTAAGTCTCGCCATATTCACCCTGATTTAAGTTAAAACTGTAACTCGGCCACTCAGGAACATTCACCGTCTTCTTGGTAAGCAACTCCAGTGTAGATTTGGCCTTGTGTTTTAGTGTCTGATGGAAAGCAGACAGACAGGTTTGCCTATTGTCCTGTAGCCCATCCCAGCCTTGTGCAGGTCTACAATTTTATCCCCGATGTCCTTAAATATCTCTGGTCTTGGCCATTGTGGAGAGGTTGGAGTCTGTTTGACTGAGTGTGTGGACAGGTGTCTTTTATACAGGTAACGAGTGGAGAACAGGAGTGCTTCTTAAAGAAAAACTAACAGGTCTGTGAGAGCCAGAATTCTTACTGGTAGGTAAGTGATCAAATACTTATGTCATGCAATAAAATGCAAATTAATTACTTAAAAATCATACAATGATTTTCTGTATTTTTTTGTACATTTTTGTCCGTCTCTCACAGTTGAAGTGTACCTATGATAAAAATGACAGACCTCTACATGCTTTGTAAGTAGGAAAACCTGCAAAATCGGCAGTGTATCAAATACTTGTTCTCCCCACTGTATATATACCATTTTCTAGATCTGAATCTGTACTTTTATCCAATATGATTAACACCATTTCAAATGTTGCTCCATAGGACCAAATCCAAGTGGTAGGTCACATTTCAGCTTTACATTTTTAATTAATTTGTACATATTTCAAAAAACACAATTCCACTTTGACATTACGGTGTACAGTGACAAATCTCAATTTAATTATTATTTTTATTTTTGTCAAACAATGTGGAAAAAGTCAAGGGGTGTGAATACTTTCTGAAGGCACTTCAGAAAGTATGTTTTCAGTTTGTGTGTGATCTGGGGTTAAAGAAAGGTTTAATAGACCTTTATAAAAGGTCTTGGCTGTGGCAGATGCACCTCCCTGACTTTCGTCTACAGTCATCTTCGTTAGCCTACCTAATCTAACGTAACCTATGAGTTTACTACGGTCAACGCTTGTTATCAACTGCCCGTGTGTGATGCATTACTGATTCATTCCTATGGCCTTCTATACCACACACTTACATATGATCTCTCTCACACACACACACACACACACACACACACACATATATATATATATATATATATATATATATATATATATATAGAATGCCCACTCACCTTGTAAAACTTCTGTTGAGGCAGAACCATAGGAGAAAGAGAGAATGTATGTTGGTTTTGAACCAGCTGGCAAGTTCTATTACACTTATTAACACAAAGAAAGAGCAAAGGAAAGGCAGATGAACAGACCGCTCTCCTCCACACGGGTCTCCAGTTGTTCCTTCAGATTGACGATCTCAATACGCAGCCTCTCCTCACTGTGTGCCCCCTACAGGTGAGAGTACAGTAGTGCATACAGTAATAGTATATTTCCTTTGTATTGCAATGATTCTTGACTGTATGAACACACACAAAAGTGCACGCATATACACACATACTGTACCTGTAGTGTAGGACCAAGGGGTGTGTTGGCGTCCCCTGCCCCAACCATCTCCTCGATCTCCTCCCCTTTTAGCCTGGACAGCTCGTTACACACCCTCCTCTGAGAGAGAGACAGCTCTGCCTGGGAACACAACACACAAGCACACACACAAAATATCTCAAACACACACTACATGAACCTCATCCCCCTCCTCCCTGGTTGGACCAAGTGCCGGTCACTCACCAGCCTGCTATGGATGGCATTCTGTGATTGGTTGAAAGACTTCTGCAGCTCCTGTAGGAGGGCCTCGGAGGTCTGAACCTGAGACTGGAGAACTGAGACCTGACACACACGACACACAGTAACATTCAATTCCGTGGATAACTGACGTTTCTCAATATACAGTATATGCCATGTGTGTAAAGGTGTGCGTACGTGTTTGTGTGTCTCGGTAGTCTGTGTGTCCAGCTCGCTCTCCAGCTTGGTCCTCTCTTCCCTCAGTCGACTCAGCTCTCCCTCCTGCTCCACAACCTGCAAATCAGACCACACCACATTAGACACCATGACTCCACACCACGTCAGACGTCACGAGACCACACCACAGAAGACGTCACGAGCCCATTACAGACCTGTACAGTTCTGCTCACCTGTTTGATAGTCAAACACACCAATGTTGGCTGTTTTGAAGGCTTGAAGTACACTTAAAAATAACTGCAATAATTTCAAAAACATTTTACCGAGTTATCGTTCATATAACGAAAATCAATTGAAATAAATTCATTAGGCCCTAAATTATGGATTGTACATGACTGGGAATATAGATTTGAAAAAAGGTAGAGGCATGGATCAGAAAAACAGTCAGTATCTGGTGTGACCATGAATTGCCTCATGCAGCACGACATCTCGTTGGGAGGGAGTTGATCAGGTTGATTGTGGTCTGTGGAATGTTGTCCCACTCCTCTTCAATGGCTGTGCAAAGTTGCTGGATATTGGCGGGAACTGGAACACGCCGTCGTGTATGTCGGCGGATAAATGGCACGACAATGGGCCTCAGGATCTCGTCCCGGTATCTCAGTGCATTCAAATTGCCATCGATAAAATGTAATTGTGTTTGTTGTCCATAGCTTATGCCTGCCCATACCATAACCCACCATGGGGCACTGTTCACAACGTTGACATCAGCAAACCGCTCCCTCACACGACACCATACACGCCGTCTGCCATCTGCGCGGTACAGTTGAAACCGGGATTCTACCGTGAAAAGCACACTTCTCCAGCGTGCCAGTGGCCATTGAAGGTGAGCATTTGCCCACTGAAGTCAGTTACGACACCGTCCTTCAGGCCAAGACCTTGGTGAGGACAACGAGCACGCAGATGAGCTTCCCGAAGACGGTTTCAGACAGTTTGTGCAGAAATTCTTTGTTTGTGCAATGCCATGGTTTCATCAGCTTTCCGAGTGGCTTGTCTCAGACAATCCCACAAATGAAGAAGTCGGATGTGGAGGTCCTGGTGTGGTTACACGTGGTCTGCAGCTGTGAGGCCGGTTGGACGTACTGCCAAATTCTCTAAAACAACGTTGGAGGCAGCTTATTGTAGAGAAATTAACATTAAATTCTCTGGCAACAGCTCTTGTCGACATTCTTGCAGTCAGCATGCCAATTTGCACGCTCCTTCAAAACTTGAGACATCTGTGGCATTGTGTTGAGTGACAACTGTACATTTTAGAGAGTGGCCTTTATTGTCCACAGAACTTATGTAATGATCATGCTGTTTAATCAGCTTCTTGATATGCCACACCTGTCAGGTGGATGGATTATCTTGGCAAAGGAGAAATGCTCACTAACAGGGATGTAAACACATTTTTGCACAACATTTGAGAGAAATAAGCTTTTTGTGTTTATGGAACATTTCTTGGATCTTTTATTTCAGCTCATGAAACATGGGACCAACACCTTAGATGTTGCATTTATATATTTTTTCAGTATAAGTCCTAGTTGGAGTGTGGCTGGTGCTCACTTGTTTGCTTAGTGAATTGATGTCAAAGTGTGTGTGTTCACCTGTGTGTTAAGCGAGTCCCATTCGGTGTGTGTGACCAGACGGTGGCCAGGCGGGGGCAGGTAGATGGCCTCGGGCACCAGGGTTCCCGTGGAGACCAGGGAGGCGGTGTCTTCCTGGGAGGGTTGGCGGCGGGGCAGTGAGGGCGTGTCCAAGGAGAAGGAGGAGAAAGAGGCGAAGTCACAGTTCTGGGAGAAATAGCCCTCCAGCCCTGCCCCTTCACCCTCCCCTGGTCCTTCAGCCTCCGCTGGTTGGCTATCCCATCCGTCTGTTCTTGGCTTTCTGAGGCTATTGGTGGGGTCTGTCGACTGGCCCTCGGACTGCATAGCCCCCGCCTCCACACCGTCCTTCTTTATACTGCCCTGAGTGAGAGCGAGAGCGGTCAGAGACAAGAAAATGGGTTAAGTAACGTTGAGGTGAACACACACACACCTGAGACTGCACACTGGCTCTCCTCCACTGGGCACGCTCAGACTGCAGAGTAGATATTCTAGCCTCATACTGAGAAGCCGTCTCTGAGAATAGAAGAGAGAAACGAGATGACAGACAATAACAGGCCATCTAGGTGGGTCCTACACATTGTCTGCATTCCAAATGGCACGCTATTCTCTATCTAGTGCAAAAATGTTGACAATAGCCCCCATTGGGAATGGATGATGAATAGAACGGAACAACCTTCCTCAGAAGAGAGGGGACCCGCCCCATCTATACAATGGTAGGGAAACACTGGTATGTAGAAAAAATTTCTTTGACCTCTGACTGCATCTCCTGGTCACACTGTGTGTGTGTCTCTCTCTCACTGACCTCTGAGGGCCTCCTGAAGAGACTGCATCTCCTGGTCACACTGTCTCTGCAGCTCTCCCAGCTCCTCCTGTTTGCTCAGTTCGCAGATTGTCGCCACACCCTGCCAGTGCTCCAGCTGCGCTCGGCAATCTGCTAGCTGGGCCTGCAAGCTCTCCATTGCACCTGACAAGAAGGAAAACAGATGATGTCATCTCTCAATTTATGGTGAACACAGGACAATGGGGTTCAACAGTCCCAGAGAGACAGACTTCAAGATATCTTATAAGCTGCGTAAAGCATGATCATGCCAGCAATTGCATTTAGGCCTACTACACAGGCTATCCCTTCCAATGTCAATAACATTATAAAACACCCCATGCAAAGCAATTCACGAATGTAATAATACACCTGTTGACAATCGAACTGACAGATAACATTGTTTTGGCTGTCTCTCAGTGGAGACATGGCAATCCTTGGCACACCCCTGCCACAGCTTCTAATTAGGCTGACTGACGTCTTCACAAAAATCATACTTATTATGGCTAAATCCCTGCCTCTTTCTACAATTCCTCTTCTGAAAATCTGATTTTAAACCTAACCACACTGCTGACCTTATGCCTAACTAACCTTAAATTAAAAGACCTAAAAGTACATTTTAGTTTATACATTTTTACGATATAGCCATTTTGACTTTGTGGTAGTAACAGGAAGGTCAAAAGAGTTCACTCAGCAAGTGACAGCTCCAGCAATAGCAACATTTCGTACATGTTCAGTGGTCTGTAGCTACATTCCGAAATTCGCACGCATTTGTGAGATTTGGCTATCACAACGGGTTAACGTTAGTTAGCTAGCAATCAAGCCAGCGTAGCTAAAGCACTTGTTGATGGCTAACTTGGTGACTTTCTTACCAGTGTCGTCCTTCTGAGAGTTCACCGACGGTTCCATTATCATTTGTTTCCCGAGCTGTTCTATAATGGCACCAACTGTCTTAGTCGTGAAAACCATCTACTGGTTGGGTTGGTGTGAGAGCTCAAAGCATGACTTATTCACTCCTGGTCAACCTCAGGAAATAACTTTCCCCGGTTTAAACCCACGGATATTACTTAACATCCTTCCTAAATGCCGACGACTGCATTGAATTTTCCGTTATTCTCCCCAGTTAAACTACCGTATTGTGATGGGATAAGCAAATCCTAATATGTGGGTTATTAAAATGCCAACCATTTTAAAAGGGAGAGAATCTGTATTTTGAATACAGCTAATAAGTGCTGTCTAGTTTCCGTATGTCTGTTCCTGCCACGAATTTTGCGTAGCTGTGCCAAATATATTTTTTTATAATGGACTGTACGTTATTTATTAGGGATACCTGGAGAAAATCGGATCTCTGAAATGAAAATTACGGCCCTCCTTTCAGTAAAATATATTTTGACCTGACCCTACCCGAAAACACTTTTAAAAAAGTGACCCTCCCCTATACCCCAAATAATAATTAAAACATAAAGTGGATAACAGAGAAAATTCCTACATTTTACCCTCACTCCTACGACAGACCAGAGCCTTAGAAAATATATATAGTACCAGTCAAAAGTTTGGACACACCTACTCATTCCAGGGTTTTCTTTATTTTTGACTATTTTCTACATTGTGGAATAATAGCAAAGACATCAAAACTATGAAATAACACATATGGAATCATGTAATCAAAACAATGTTAAACAAATATATTTTATATTTGAGATTCTTCAAAGAAGCCACCATTTGCCTCGATGGCAGCTTTGCACACTCTTGGCATTCTCTCAACCAGCTTCACCAGCTTCCCACATATGCTGAGCACCTTTTGGCTGCTTTTCCTTCATTCTGCGGTCCAACTCATCCCAAACCATCTCAATTGGGTTGAGTTCAGGTGATTGGAGGCCAGGTCATCTGATGCAGCACTCCATCACTCTCCTTCTTGGTCAAATAGCCCTTACACAGCCTGGAGGTGTGTTGGGTCATTGGCATGTTGAAAAACAAATGATAGTCCCACTATGCGCAAACCAGATGGGATGGTGTATCGCTGCAGAATGCTGTGGTAACCATGCTGGTTAAGTGTGCCTTGAATTATAAATAAATCGCAGGCAGTGTCACCAGCAAAGTACGCCAACACCTCCTCCACCATGCTTCACACTGGGAACCACACATGCAGAGATTACCGTTCACCTACTCTGCGTCTCACAAATACATGACAGTTGGAAACAAAATACCAAATAAGGACTCATCAGCCCAAAGGACAGATTTCCACCAGCCTAATGTCCATTGCTCATGTTTCTTGTCCAAAGCAAGTCTGTTCTTCTTATTGGTGTCCTTTAGTAGTCGTTTCTTTGCAGCAATTCGACCATGAAGGCGTGATTCACACAGTCTCCTCTGAACAGTTGATGTTGAGATGTGTCTGTTACTTTTATATGTGCTGCAATTTCTGAGGCTGCTAACTTTAATGAACGTATCCTCTGCAGCAGAGGTAACTCTGGGTCTTCCTTTCCTGTGGCGGTCCTCATGAGAGCCAGTTTCATCATAGCGCTTGATGGTCTTGAAATATTCCCGTATTGACTGACCTTCATGTCTTGAAGTAATGGACTGTCACTGTACATTGATTTTAATTGTGTTATTGACTGTACTGTTTATCCCATGTGTAACTACTCTGTTGTTTTTTGTCGCACTGCTTTGCCTAGGCCAGGTCGCAGTTGTAAATGAGAACTTGTTCTCAACTGGCCTACCTGGTTAAATAAAGGTGAAATAAAAAATTATCTTTGCTTACTTGAGCTGTTCTTGCCATAATATGGACTTGGTCTTTTACCAAATAGGGATATCTTCTGTATAACAACCCTACCTTGTCACAACACAACTGACTGGCTCAAAAGCATTAAGGAAAGAAATTCCAGAAATTAACTTAAGGCACACCTGTTAATTCAAATGCATTCCAGGTGTGTGCAAAGCTGTCATCAAGGGAAAGGGTGGCTACTTTGAAGAATCAAATATTTGTTTAACACTTTTTGTTACCACATGATTCCATGTGTTATTTCATTACGTCTTCATTATTTTTCTACAATGTAGAAAATAGTAATAAAATACAGAAAAACCCTGAAATGAGTAGGTGTGTCCATAATTGACTGGTACTGTAAAATAGTTCATCTGGTACTTTCCTTCAGTGACTGAAGGAATATTAAATATTACAAATCAATCATATTTGGTTCTCTGAGCTTGACACCATTAAGAATAAAGTAAGAAAAATGTGACCTATATTTGTTTATTTTATAGGCATAATTATGTTCCATAAATGTGGCGATTTTACTTTTGGGATGTGCCTCTTTTTCCAAGAATGACCATAATGATTGTATCAGATGTTATCACAGAATAGAGTTCATAAACAGTGGCTATTATGGTGTCGTCACCTGCTCTTCTCTCTGGTTGTCACGCCCTGGTCTTAGTATATTCTCTATTATTTTGGTCAGACATGGGTTAATTATGTGGTGTGTTTTGTCTTGGGGTTTTTGTAGGTTTTGGGATTGTGGTATAGTAGAGTTGTCTAGGTAAGTCTATGGTTGCCTAGAGTGGTTCTCAGAGGCAGGTGTTTATCGTTGTCTTTGATTGGGAACCATAGGCAGCTATATTCTTTGAGTGTTTCGTGGGTGACTGTTCCTGTCTCAGGGTTTGTTTGCACCAGATAAGGCTGTTTAGGTTTTCACGGTTATTGTTTCTTTTTTATTAAACATGAATCGCAATAACCACGCTGCATTTTGGTCCTCCTCTCCTTCACCGGAAGAAAACCGTAACACTGGTGGTTTAGCCATCAAAGTTTTGTTTACAATATTTAATGGTATTGTGTAAAAAAATAAACCATTATGTGAATCCTGAATCTGCTATGATAAGGAAACAGCCAACACTTACACTTATTTCAATACATTTTATTTTCAATGTCCAGCAATGCAATATGGTATGAAATGACATATTAACATCAACATCTGTCTCTTTACAGTTCAACCAATACATAAACACTTCCCGAATAGCGCTGAGCCATAAAAGGGCATTATAATGTCAAGCAGTAGAAATGAGTATTTCCTGAATAGCAAAACGTATTCAGTGATACTGTACTAATGCATTTTGAAAAGTCCATTATACAAGTCCTTCGCTTTAGTCAAACTCTTCAATGGTTGAGCCTTGGGAGCTGGCACCAGAGCTAGACCATGTCAGTGGTCATCCCTCCTTGCTGGTACAGCTTGGTAATGATGAATGAAGCTCGTGCTCCTCTCAAAGCTGCTCTTCATATTGAAGGTGCAATTTTCTCCCTCTGTGCATTGTCCTCAGCTTTGTATTTGTTGGCATCCTGCAACATCCTCTCAATGTCCTTTTTGCTGAGCCGCCCCTTGTCATTGGTGATGGTGATTTTGTTCCCTTTGCCCTTGCGTGTCCACCACTGATATGTTCAGAATGCCGTTGGTGTCAATGTCAAAGGTCACCTCAAGCAGAGGGATTCCTCGTGGGGCAGGGGGGATTCCAGATAGCTCAAACCAAATATTCTAACAAACTATAATGTTTTAGCTAGGGCTTTGTCTACACAAGCAACATTGCATAGTATTATATTTCTATAAAGCCTATAGCCTAATTGTTACAGCCATTTATGAAAATAATGAAAGTTACTTACAGTTTGTGAACGTAGAGGTCTCGTTGAAAGGTATAGGGCAGTAGCCTAAGGTCGCTCTTCTCTTTACTTGCCTTCTCTCTTTAGTGTTCTCATTGAGTCAATGTTTGAAACTGAACGAACTTCGCCAATTTAGATCCTTTTTGATTTCTCGACATTTATCAACTCTGACTACACTGTAGAGCTCTGCTACCCGACCCCATACAGCGCAGTACAGTCATATGACTAAGATCATAACATGGTGTCATAAGTGCTTCAATCTCTTCAAATAAAAAAACGTATTAAATTATTTCACCGAAAATAGTAATGTTCCTTGAGTTTTGTCGGAGTTTAGAGTGACAAAAAGTAGCTCAGCTAACTACTCTCTCATCTCATTATTGAGCAGAGCAGCCCAAGCAGAGCCGACGCTGCCATGGATACTCACAGACCCAGAGCCGCCATAAGCAGAGTGTATGAACAGTAAGCAGTGTGCAGAGAGTGAGTGAGACAGAGAGGAGCAGCGAATGGATTTACTAATGGAGGAAGTTATTTCTGATTTTGGGTTTCGGGCAGGGCCGGTGTAACGCTCGTTGTCGGTGGAAGGAAGAGTGTACCAAAGCGCAGCGTAGAAAGTGTTCATGATATTTATTTACAAGAAGCACTCAAACAAAAAATAACAAATCCAAAAGCGAACAGTTCCGTCAGGCACAGACACTAAACAGAAAATAACACCCCACTAAATGCAAACGGAAAATCACAATTTATATATGATCCCCAATCAGAGACAACGATAGACAGCTAGCTGCCTCTGATTGGGAACCACACTAGGCAAAACAACAAAGATATAGAAAACATAGATTTTCCCACCCGAGTCATACCCTGACCTAACCAAACATAGAGAATAAATAAGGATCTCTAAGCCAGGCCTTAAATTTGGCAGAAGCAATCGGGCCTGGATAGGGTAAGGCTTGAATGTTGTGGGCATGGGTAGGGTCCGGCTTAAAATTCATGCAAAGCAGGGCTCTACTATACTGACCAATAAGTGCACAGCTTCCTGTGCGGGGTCTTTCGGTTACAGAAGCACGTAGACCTGTCCAGAACTACTTGTGGAAGAATATTTGTGCTATGAACTTTGACAAATCAATAATTTATTATTATAAACTGGGTGGTTCGAGCCCTGAATGCTGATTGGCTGAAAGCCATGGTCTATCAGGCCGTATACCTAATTACATTGGTAACCAGTTTATAATAGCAATAACGCACCTCGGGGGTTTGTGGTAGATTGCCAATATACCACGGTTAGGGCTGTATCCAGGCACTCTGTGTTGAGCCGTGCTTAAGAACAGCCAATAGCCTTCTATTTTGGCAATCTCGGGCCTTATTGCTTAAGTATCCAACGTTGAATAACATCTAAAGGCAATTATTATTATTAATCATAGATCAACTCATTTCAAATATTTGCAACTAGTCGCTTTATGGACACCAGGATTGAATCAGATAACCCATTGCACAGACTCTACTGCAGGTGGCGGTAATGAAACTTTTGTCATACCGCTCAGTGGATAAACAAGCAACCGAGCATGTGCGCTTCATTGTTTTGTGCTGTTCCGTAACAAGAGAGTACGTGTGGAATTTTGATCGGACAGGACAGAACAACGACTTTCATAATGCGAAAATATCATTGCTGCAAGTGCTTCTCAATGAACGATTAACAGTAGCTGCTGATGAGATATTTGGGGCTGTTAAAAAAACGGTGGCAGAGTACCAGGAAGAAATCTATCGTTCAAAGGAAGAGAACGAGAAGCTACGGAGGCTGCTTGATATCGTTCTAAACCAGATATGAAGTTGCATAGAGCAGGTTAGTAACGTTAATTGATTAAAGTGTGTGTATATGACCATTTTTAGCAGGGCAAACAACGGTTAGAAAATAACTCAACAACCAACCACCCATCCTCCCAGGAGCCTATTCATAACCAATAGCAATCTAATTTCACCTAAGTTTATGACCCCCATAAATACCTTTCCCCCTTTTTCTCTCTACTCTACAGATTTGACTCTTGGAAAGCCCGTTGTTAACATAGAGAGAGTCTGGTAACATCAAAGGGTTGGGAATGGAACCATATTTCAGTAATCCAACCAGTTGAAAGTATCCGTTGGTACAGTTGTCGTCTGAGACATTATTACTGATGATAGGACGACATAAACTGTTTATTGGAAAGTCTACACATTCTAGTTATCAGATTCACATGGAATTGTTGTGCAATTTAAATGTTTAAATATTAAACTATTTGTGAAAAGATGAAGTGTAATTTTAGCTTCTAAATGAGATAATGGTTTTCATAAGTGAACTATGCTCACTCAGTGGCCTCGCCCAAGTGAACAGGCATTGGTTGTGAACTATGAAACATGCCCTTCTCTCCACCACAACAAAAGCCCATTGACGAAAGTCAACCTTGTGTTCCCGATGATGTGAGGACTGCTGTCCATACGTTTAAAAGGGCTAATATCAACTACAGAACTAAGCCAATCTCAGTGTGAGCTCTGGTTGCGAATTGTTGAACACCTACAACCTAACAAAATTAACATTGTGTTGCCAGTGATGTGAGGACTGATGTCCATATGTTTTAGAAGGGTGAATTTCAACGTCTGGTGACGATCAACGTGCTGGAAGGATGAATTTCAACTATACCAGCCAGAATATAGCATGAGCTTATAGTATGGCAACTTGGTATGAACTTTGAACTCTTATTCACTAAAGAAGTGATACATCCTAGACGTTGAATTAGCAGCAGCAGCAGCTGTAAACGTGGGCTAGGAAAGGACGGACAATCTCTTCAGGAAGACAGGGTACTACAACGTATCCATTCTACCAAAATACATATTCTTCAAAGGACAAGGGAGATCTCTGCTGGGCA
Organism: Oncorhynchus kisutch; assembly: GCF_002021735.2. Classification (NCBI taxonomy): domain Eukaryota; kingdom Metazoa; phylum Chordata; class Actinopteri; order Salmoniformes; family Salmonidae; genus Oncorhynchus; species Oncorhynchus kisutch. Next base: position 45,599,573 of record NC_034183.2, on the reverse strand, counting down.
ACCCAGCCTTCCATCTATGACCAATCTATTGAAGTGCAGCTCAGAGTAAATATTGCTGTCATTTTCCTTTTCCAAATGGGTGGTTATTTAGAATGCATAAGATTCTGTATTTATGATAGCATAGCTTCATAAAGGTCCGATAGAGACCCAATCCTTTTGTTCCTCAGTCTCCCGCGCTTTCATTCAAACCCAGCCCCCTTTCTTTGTGTAACCAGCCGTCATATAGTTTCCGTCCGCTAGGGACGTTTTCTTGTAAGACATAATTAGTAATCAATGTATGATCCTGTGTATATGTAATTCTGTGTGATTATTTAGGTATTTAGTAAATAAATAATTAAACCAAATTTTGTATTGCTGATTCAACTTGATAGCCAGGGTTCCTGAAGATAATCCAGAATTTTACAACGTTCAAATGAGACTGAATAAGGTGAGGATTAATAATTGACTGCTATTGATATGAAAGATTACCAGGTCTTTAAGAGTTTGTTCGGAAGACAACAGCTCTATAAACATTCTTCCGTGGTGCCTCAACTTCCTAGTTAATTACATTTACACGATTAGTTTAATCAGGTAATATTAATTACAGAGAAAAGATTTGATAAAATAGCATGTCATATCACTTAATCCATAGCAAAGACACGAACACAATAAAAAAGAGGTAGCCTACCTTTGGCTGCCTGTCATATTCTAGCAGGCCTAAATGAGTTCATGATGAGTTTTTCTACTGTGATTATTATACATTTTCTGGTTAATATGCTGCAGTTGATTGACTGGTTCCTCTAGTGACATCAAAGTCCATTGTTTCAGAGCGCCAAACGTCCCCGAACATTCAGGAGTACTTTGCAAACCGTTGTTTCAAAATTCATATTGATTCATTTTTAGAGATATAAATAGACAGAAAAACAATACTGTGGTGCCTGGTGAAGGGTTTCTTTCTCCATGACCCCTTGTTTCATATACACCCTTTAAGTAAATCGCAATTATGTTGTCTTGGTTTATTATTGTTGTCAGCTGAATTCACTATAGTCATCTGTTTCATCCTTCCTCCAGAACCTACAGCAGCTCACTCTCTCTGTCTCTGAAAAGGTTCCCACCAGAGCAGCAGCACTGTGAGCATGAGTGGAGACCTAGTCTGGGGCAGGAGGACCCAGAGCCCACACAGATTTATGAATAGGAGCTCAGGACCAGTTATGGGTAGAGAGCAGCTTCATGCTCTGGAGTCCAAAGACCCTAATGTTATATTCACTATTGCTTGTGTCAGAATCAGGACTCAACTGAGCCTTCACATATTTACCAAACTGAACGTGAGGAATATGGACAGGGAGCCTTTCTACCATGCACTTCAACAGAACAGATCAAAACAGAACCTGATGGAGAGGGTTCCATATCCCTAGAACCAACCAGTGAACCTCAGCCCCTCTCTGCATTTAATCACTATTCTAGTGTTCAGCGTGGAAACAGTGTGATCCTCAGTGTAGATCGTGTGGCGAGTGGAGAGCTTCCATCAGGTTCAATGCCACTGGAATCAAAGAGTGCACGGGTCAGTCAAACTGGCACTGCTGGTCTTCATTGGTGCAAGTTGTGGGGATTCCTTTCACACCACGTTTTCTGTTATGATTAGAGTGCATACTAGTGAGAGAAAACCTGTCTGTGGTGTGTGTGTGTGTAGAACACTTTGAGTAAAACATTTTTTTTTAAAGTGTAATAGATCATCTTGAAACTAACGTTGACACACATTTGATTAAATGGAAATTTAGCAAATACAATCTGAACCTGCACATGGAGACTCATTATGAGAAATCTTTCCAGTGCCAGGTTATGGTGATTGTTGTAAGTTAAAGAGTACTCTCATAAAGCCTCAGAAGATTCACATAAGGGAAAATGGACCAATGAAATGGCAGCAGGTCTGAAAAAACTAAATGGAATCCCAAGAAAGTAACTTGAAGAGTATTTATTGCCATCAGTGAGAAGGTATATGAATAGATTAAAGTAGAATTCTTATAGGTATTCTGATTCTGCGTCTCTGCTGCCGGATCGAGGCCAGGCCACAGCAAGCCAGTCCCTGGACCCCACTCTTTCCCCACCACCGTCCCACTGCTCAGCTGTACCCCGGTCCATTGCATGGTGCCAAAAGAGGAAGGGTGAGGAGTATGCACACGCCCAGCAGCAGGGCGCTCTTTACCCGAAGCGCTCAAATGTATACCTCTCGAAGGTTCCCCCTGACATTTCCATTCCTCATCAGACACTAGAATATGACAAACTGCTCACCAACCGCAGTGGGGGCCGTCTGGACCGGACCGCTATGCTGTTTTGCTATTCCGTGCATGCATAACCGAAGAGAGACACCACGAGTTAGGTTCTAATTCTCAGAGTAAAAAACTCAACAGACATTTATGAAAGCTTAACCAAGTTTATTGTGCCCAGAGGGTCAATACAGCTGCATTCCGACAACACGTTTCTACCGCTGCAAGTACAGTTGAAGTCGGAAGTTTACACACACTTAGGTTGGAGTCATTAAAACTTGTTTGTCGACCACTCCACAAATTTATGTTAACAAACTATAGTTTTGTCAAGTCGGTTAGGACATCTACTTTGTGCACGACACAAGTAATTGTTCCAACAATTGTTTACAGACAGATTATTTCAATTATAATTCACTGTATCACAATTCCAGTGGGTCAGAAGTTTACATACACTAAGTTGACTGTGCCTTTAAACAGCTCGGAAAATTCCAGAAAATGATGTCATGGCTTTAGAAGCTTCTGGTAGGCTGATGACATAATTTGAGTCAATTGGAGGTGTACCTGTGGATGTATTTCAAGGCCTACCTCTCAAACTCAGTGCCTCTTTTCTTGACATCATGGGAAAAATCAAAAGAAATCAGCCAAGACCTCAGAAAAAGAATTGGAGACCTCCACAAGTCTGGTTCATCCATGGGAGCAATTTCCAAACGCCTGAAGGTACCACGTTCATCTGTACAAACAATAGTACACAAGTATAAACACCATGGGACAACGCAGCCGTCATACCGCTCAGGAGGAGACGCGTTCTGTCTCCTAGAGATGAACGTGATTTGGTGCAAAAAGTGCAAATCAATCCCAGAACAACAGCAAAGGACCGTGTGAAGATGCTAGAGGAAACAGGTACAAAAGTATCTATATCCACAGTAAAATGAGTCCTATATCTACATAACCTGAAAGGCCACTCAGCAAGGAAGAATGCCATAAAAAAGCCTGACTACAGTTTGCAACTGCACATGGGGACAAAGATCGTACTTTTTGGAGAAATGTCCTCTGGTTTGATGAAACAAAAATAGAACTGGCCATAATGACCATCGTTATGTTTGGACGAAAAGGGGGAGGCTTTCATGCCGAAGAATACCATCCCAACCGTCCCAAGCACAGGGGTGGCAGCATCATGTTGTGGGTTGATTTGCTGCAGGAGGGACTTCACACTTCACAAAATAGATGGCATCATGAGGAACGAAAATTATGTGGATATATTGAAGCAACATCTCAAGACATCAGTCTTCAGTTAAAGCTTGGTGGCAAATGGGTCTTCCAAATTAACAATGACCCCAAGCACACTTCCAAAGCTGTGGCAAAATGGCTTAAGGACAACAAAGTCAAGGTATTGGAGTGGCCATCACAAAGCCCTGACCTCAACCCAATAGAAAATTTGTGTACAGATCTGAAAAAGCGTGTGCGAGCAAGGAGGCCTACCAACCCGACTCAGTTACACCAGTTCTGCCAGGAGGAATGGGCCAAAATTCACCAAATTCATTGTGGGAAGCTTGTAGAAGGCTACCCGAAACGTTTTGACCCAAGTTAAACAATTTACCAAATACTAATTGAGTGTATGTAAACTTCTGACACACTGGGAATGTGATGAAATAAATAAAAGTTTAACTAAATCATTCTCTCTACTATTATTCTTACATTTCCCATTCTTAAAATGTTTTGTTTTGGTATGTTAATGACATCTCCATGGGGCCACCTTGGTTGGGGGTCAAAGGTCATACCTGTATGTATTTTGATACCTGTATGTATTCTGTATGTATTTTGAGGTATATTGATGAGACAGAATGGGCAGCAGTGGGATGTGCTTTATTATCACATAGTACCATAAATGATAACTACACCAAACTTCACACAGAACAAGGAGACCCATTGGAAAAGTTTCATAGTCATCATAAGATTTAATATAAAATCAGTCACAACAGCCTATTTTCAAGATGGCCGACATTAATTTCAATGTGGAGAAACTGAATAGATTTTTCAGGGCATAGATTTGGGTGTCATTTTAGGGTCCGATCCTCAAGAGGTTTTTAATTTAACTGTTTGTAGCTCAGGATCTGAAGCAAGGATATGCATCTTGATACCATTTGAAAGGAAACACTTTGAAGTTTGTGGAAATGTGAAATTAATGTAGGAGAATATAATACATTAGATCTGGTAAAAGATAAAAGATTCCCCCCCCCCCTTCATCTTTAAAATGCAAGACTAAGGCCATTAATAATAATAATAACCTGCCCAGGGACTGCGGTTGAAAATTTGCCGGCTGGCTAAAACCGGTACTTTTACTGAAACGTTGATTAATGTGCACTGTCCCTGTAAAAATTAAATAAATAAACTATATCACTTAGGAATCTAGGTGCAATATAGGTTTTGGCAACTAGATGGCAGCAGTGTATGTGCAATGCTTTAGACTGATTCAATGAACCATTGTATTTCTCTTCAAAATGTTGTATTAAGACTGCCCAAATGTGCCTAATTAGTTTATTAATACATTTTCTAGTTCATAACTGTGCACTCTCCTCAAACAATAGCATGATATTATCTTACTAAAATAGCTACTGTAAATTGGACAGTGCAGTTAGATTAACAAGAATTTAAGCTTTCTGCCCATATCAGATACAGTGCCTTGCGAAAGTATTCGGCCCCCTTGAACTTTGCGACCTTTTGCCACATTTCAGGCTTCAAACATAAAGATATAAAACTGATTTGTTAAAAAAGTTTGAAATATCCAATAAATGTCGTTCCACTTCATTGATTGTGTCCCACTTGTTGTTGATTCTTCACAAAAAAATATAGTTTTATATCTTTATGTTTGAAGCCTGAAATGTGGCAAAAGGTCGCAAAGTTCAAGGGGGCCGAATACTTTCGCAAGGCACTGTATGTCTATGTCCTGGGAAATTGTCTTGTTACTTATAACCTCATGCTAATCACATTAGCCTACGTTAGCTCAACCGTCCTGCCGGGGATCCACCGATCCTGTAAATAATTGGTGTAATAAGACTAAAACTGAAAGTGTGTGTTACTGTGAGGAAAATGCTAAAAGACATCCCAGTATATGTATTTAGTCAAATTATTACCAGAGCGTCTGCTAAATTACTCAAATGTAAATGTAATAATGGTAGAAATATGACAAAATGACCAAAAATAAGGTCAGGTTAAGACGGGCTTAGGAGATCGTATACGTTTCTTCTATGAGACAGTATTAGTCATTTAACATGACCTTTCTCAATTATGAAGCCTTTATGTGCATAAATGCTTTTTATAAAATCACAAAATGTGACGTTACCTGATGAAGATTAACTCATAGAACAAAACATATAACATTTCCTAAGCCTGTACTTACCAAATAAGTAAATGCCATTAATTACCCAATAGGCTGTCGAACGAACCATGGCGGAGTTAGTACCTACAAAAATATGCCATTACTTTTCCTCTCTAGAACTGGAACAGCGAGCTGGCTGAATGTAGTGGCGCCCCCTGGTGGCCCTCACTGGGCCCTCTCCCCACTAACCCTTGGGGCAGGGAGCTGGCTGGATGAAGCGGCTACGGGCGGAGGTCAGACCCCCTGTCCTGGGATCGGCTCCGAGTCCCTAGGTTGGCTCCAGCCCTCTCTGGGTGACTTTAGTAGCACACCCTGGTCGCCACGGGCCGGGCATGGGCCCTCTCTCTGGGATGGCCCCAGTCCTCTCTGGCCCTCTCCCCCATCTCCCTGGTGCAGGGAGCTGGCTGGATGTAATGGCACCCCCTTTTGGCCGTTGGTGGGGGTCGGCACCCCTCTCCGGGGGTTGGCCCCCCTCTCCCTAGGTTGGCCCCATCCCTCTTAGGCCCTCTGTAGGGAGCTAGGTGGATGTAGTGGGTCCCCTGGTGGCCCTGGGCAGGGGTCAGCCCCCCTCCCTGGGTCTGCCTCAGATCTCTGGCCCTCTCACCCAGAGTTGGGTGGATGTATTGTCGCCCCCTGGTGGCAGTGGGTGGAGGTAGGCACTCCTCTCCGGGGGTCGGGCCCCACTCCCTGGGTCTGCCTCCCCTCCCTGGGTCAGCCTGAGCCCTCTCCGGTCCTCCCCCCCACATATCCCTGGGTAAAGGAGCTGGCTGGATTGGCCCCCGTGCCCGGGGGTCGGTCCACCCAGTCTCTGGAGTGAGAGCATAAACATCACTTGTAAACTCAGAGTCTCTGAGTTAGAGCATAAACATCACTTGTAAATGCACACTGGACAGGTGTAATGAACGCATGTAAAAATGACCATTACAAGCATTCTAATCACCTGTAAATGCACAATGAACAGGTGTAATGAATACATGTAATGTGTAAAAATGACCATAGCAAGTGTACAAATCATCTATAAACCCACACTAGACAGGCAAAAAAAATGGTGTACAAAAAAGGACATTTGACACTTGAAAAAAGCAAGTGAAAAATGATAATTACAAGTTCAAATCAAATTAACTCCTACAGCTGCTAAATATACACCTGCACACGCTAACACACGCGTTCCTTAATATGCAAATTTTACTAGCCAATTTCCCTATCTCCTCCTTTCAGATTTAAGTTTGAAGGAACTTCCTTTCCACTGCAAGCAGAGTATGAACCTTTACAAAGTAACGATTTTGTCTTTGAAATTGTTACTGAATCATAAAGTGATTCAACTCCAGTCTGTGAGTTGGTTTGTCTTGTATGTTTGTCAAGTCAACCAGTGTGGTTTTTCCCTGTACTCATTTTTCGCTTCTCTTTGCTAGTCCTCCCGGTTTTGACCCTTGCCTGTTTTCTGGACTCCATTTCTGCCAGCCTGACCGTTCTGCCTGCCCTTTGGTACCTACTGGACCTACTGGTTTTGACCTTTTGTCTGTACACAACCATTCTCTTGCCTACCCCTTTTTGGATTAATAAACACTCCAACCATCTGCCTCCTGTGTCTGCGTCTGGATCTCACCTTGTACCCATATAAGCAAGATTGTTGCTTGGAATGCAGGGCCAGGAATACATAGATTAGATAATGGAAATAGTGCCAAAAACATCCTGCTCAAAATCCTGGTAATTCTTGATTTTTGGGCTATTGTCTTTAGTTTTCTTTTTGTCAGTGACTAAAGAAAGACAAGCTACCTAAATGTGACTTATTGGCTAGTACTGAAGCAGGACATGTTTTTAGCCCAAAGCCCTGTATTTAAGCAAAACAACAGTGAAAAGCTCACATAAAGCAAGTTTGGCTAGTGACAACCTTGTAAAACCTTTGCTGGCATCTACAACAGCTTTCGAACAGAGTAGAATTTAATGTGACGTTCACTTCGTTTTTGGAATATTTACATTCCATCAAAGCCTATTAGAATAAAATAACTTCAAGCATATGCCCAGTACTATATACTACTGCTTCAAAGGAATAGGGTTCCCATTCCTTATGCTTTATTTTCACACAATTGTGTCTTGCAGAAGAGAACCATGAAGAGGAGCTTGGAGTGGGCAAGGGGGAGGCTGATAACGCAGCAGTGAAGACCTGATTCATCAAGTATTCTCACTTGGTTGGCATGCACAACACAGCAAGGTATGCAGCATTAAGCCCAATCAAATATCCAATGTTATTAAAACACGTATCCCAATCTACGATCAAGCAACATTTAATGTCAGTCGTGTGTTAATGTTATGAACTACAATCTATGGGTCTTGGAGTTAATTGAAAGTGACTACAATTATAACTTATTTTAAAACCACTGTGCCAGTAAAGTTGACAAAGGTAATCTCCTCTCTTCTGTTTAAATTTTTTCCAGACACTTCAATCCGACACTCTTGTTAATGTTTGACGTCAGGCAAAACGTACTCAGCCACCGTAGGATGGAGAGCAGCTGGTTGGCATTTTTGGCTGCAGTGTCTGTGTGGGTGTACTAGGAAAGGACGTTAGAAGTTAGGTCCCCATGATATCGAAACTTCTTACCATCTCCACTGCAGCCCAGTCGATATCGATTTTATAAACTGGAACAGTAGATATCGTGTAGCACATGGTAGCAAATATTCACTGGACCAACTCCAGTTCGCTTATCATCCCAACAAATGTCAAGTATACATTTGACATAAGTCCGTGTGTTTTCATTTATAGCTCTGCTTTCAACATCATCTTGACCCACAAACGGGTTAGCAGACTCAGGCCCCTGGGGGTAATTTGTTTTTTTACATTATCACAAGAATGTGTATCCCAGAATGGACCCAACACCTACACATGCTGACAACACTACCATGATACACCTGATCACTAGTGATCATGAGTACATGAAGGAGCTGTGGGACCTGACACGATGGTGATAGGACAACAGTCTCAGCGTAAGCAAAACAAAGTAGATGGTGATACTTGACCATTCTCCCATCTACTGTAAATTGACATGGAGATGATCAGCAGCTTCAAGTTCCTGGGCACCCTGACATCCTTTTCTGCCCTCAGTCACTTCACTCAAAGTCCCACCAGTGCTTCTCCACTTTCCTCATCAACTTGCTGCACCACGACCTATGAACCAACTACAGTGTCTGTTTTTATTGCCATAACACATGTAAATGGAATGGCCATATTTACTGTAATATTTATGGTAACATTGCACATATTGTAACATAGTCCCTTGACATACATGACTTAACTACTGTTCCTAATGCTCAGTTTACCCACTAAGAAATCATACATTTATTGAAATATTAAAGCTGCATTATGTATTACTGTGTCCAATTGACTCTGGTTGGTTGTAACGTTTTAGAAAACTTTCACAACACAACTTTTTTGTTTGTTGCTGATGGACAATCCTGTCGGAAACTTTCATAATACCAACCTTTTTGGGACACATGACCAATTAACGTTGGCTGCAGTATTCCTGACTTACTAGGTAGTCATGCAATAAACTTTTAGGATAATTCCCCTTAAATGAATTCCCTTTAAATCAAATCAATTTGTATTTGTCACATGCACCGAATACAACAGGTGCAGTACACCTTACAGTAAAATGCTTATTTACAAGCCCTTAACCAACGATGCAGTTTAAAAAAATACCTAAAGTAACTAATACTTAAAGAACAGCAGTAAAATAACAATAGTGAGGCTATATACAGGGGGTACTGGTATAGAGTCAATGTGCAGGGGCACCGGTTAGTCGAGGTAATATATACATGTAGGTAGAGATATTAAAGTGACTATGCACAGATAATAACAGAGTAGCAGCAAATAAGTCTGGGTAGCCATTTGATTAGATGTTCAGTAGTCTTATGGCTTGGGGTAGAATCTGTTTAGAAGCCTCTTGGACCTAGACTTGGAGCTCCGGTACCGCTTGCCGTGCGGTAGCAGAGAGAACTGTAGCTGTGGCTCCACTGGAAATCCCAGCTTAGGAATGCTGAAGCCCCCGAAGTGAAAATGAAAACCTTCTCCAGGGTTAAAAGGTATGTGTTCCCCCCTGAAAAAAGGGAGGTGGGGGGGGACATTAAAGTCCCTAAGTAACACTTATTGGAGAACACGATACTCTTAAGTGAAAGTAGTTTGGGATTTAATTTATCTATTACATTCTTAGGGGACCCATGAAAGAATAAGTCTATAAAATGCTGTCCCACAGTTGTGAGAGCGATTAGGTGATTTTTTACTGATATGGGCCATGTTACTTAAGAGTATCGTGTTCTCCAATAAGTGTTACTTCTACACCTGCATTGCTTGCTGTTTGGGGTTTTAGGCTGGGTTTCTGTACAGCACTTTGAGATATCAGCTGATGTACGAAGGGCTATATAAATAAATTTGATTTGATTTGATTTTGATTTACTTCAATGATCATGGTTTTACATCTAACCTTCCACCTCCAGCGGCCAGTCCATCCAGAAACATATGACTCTGCTCTCGATTGCTCTTTGATTGGTACCAGGTGGGGAGCGCTCTGCTTTGAAGAGAGAAGCTGTCTTTGGCCAAAAGAGGCTTCTCAACGTAGATGAAAACCTCTCTGAAGAGGTTTCATGTAAGGCAGGAGACATAGACACTCCAGACCCTATTTGAATCTATAAAGTAAAAAAAGGTCACACAATGAATTTGCCCTAAAGAATTTAACTAAACTTAGGAGATTCCTTAGATATATGGAAACTCACTGCTCAAGAGCATCCTGTAGCCTGCTTTCTAAGTAGAACTTTGTGGCTGACTCCACCAGGGCATCACTCTCCTCCAATGTACGAACATATCGCACTTAACCCAACATGATCAGTTGTTCGGAGGCCTCCATGACCTCTTCTTGTGCCTCGTCAACAGTTTGTGCTAACTGGATCTTAGATAGTTCAATAACAGTGTTTTGGGACAAATTAGCAAAACAATAAACTAATTATCACTACCCTTAAAAAAGATTGACTGCCAACAAAAGGAAATCAAATCCATGTGGAAAGGTATTCATAAGCAACTACAACCCTAGTATTTTTTCAAACTTTGTGCAAATGAACGGTAACATTACATCCATGACAGTATAAAGTTACTTACCTTCTCCAACTTCTCTCTGAAGTCATATTCTGCAATTTCTTTCAGTTCTGGCACAGGAGGTTGTAGGCCACACACTTGCCTGTATAGCCTCTCTGAAAAGAATTGTGGCTCTACAGCCCCATGTACCAGACAGACAGCAATAATGCGGTCCACCTGCTTGTATATGCCACTATAGAGTGCTGTCACACAGAAGGCAAACAGTAAATGAAGGACATTACATAACATACAAAAATCAAATGTCTTACTCAAGTCATACATTTTGCCATAAACAAAAGTGTCTTTGTTGGTGTAAAAGTGTAACTCATCAGAAACCTCAGTTGCTCTTGAGCGATGGCATAACAAGGTGCTCCACTTCAAGTCCGAGGAGCTCGGTAACCAGAACTGGCTGTAACAGTAATACAACACTGTGTTTAAAATCAACAGTATGCCCAACCACACCCACTACAATGCTTGTTGTGCATGCCAGCTAGACGTACGAATCTCCTGAATGAACTGAGATACTTGATCAACTAGGTCGTCTGCTGCAGTAACATTTATCAGCCTCCTCCTAGCCCACTCAAGGCTCCTCTGCATGGTTTCCATTCTGCAAGATGACAGTTTTGTGAAAATAGAGATGGGATGGGACTGCGATTCCTGTTCAAACAGTGCCATAGTACTCACGTTAACGTTCCTGGTTTATGTCTGAAGTTGTTCATTAGACTTAGATGAAGTATTAATATTCCAAAGGGTATTCAAAAGTATTATCTGTGCTGTTGGAAAGCTGGTATGTTGTAGATATTAGCAAAGTTTTTACTGTGTTGTCCTAGGTCAAATGTGCTTTGTATATGTTTTCATGCTAATCGCGAGCTAGTGCAGCTAAGGGTAGGTAGCATTGAAATTATAGCTAGCCAGCCAGCCAGCCTGCCTGAAGTTTTAGATCTTCAGTTGTTGATTTGCCTAAAAATACAAACTCATGTTTGACGTCCGTACTCCTTGACAATAAGTCACTTTTACTGTATGTAGCTAGCAGGGCTGTAAAAATATTACAAGATGGCGCCGTTCACTGCGGCTATGGCCAGAGTGTGCGGCTAAGGAATGTTAGCAAGCTAATTAGTAACTAATTTAGCCATTTAAATACCAAGATTCATTCAAACAAAAAATATATATACTACATATATTACCTACATATAAAATACTCCCTTGGCCTAATCAGACTTACAATATTAGTGACACATAGGCCTAAGTTACTTGCACTGCTGTCTCAGTGTCTGAGTCTTCAACATAGCTGTGTAGCCATACACAGATCCGTCCTCTGTGTTAGCTAGCTGATCAACTTCATGATTAAGTAATAATAGTATTTAAAACTAATCAACCTTGTTAATGTGGACTGAAGGGCATCAAATCCAGGATTTTCGGAGAGCAGAACCCGAGTGCAGCCATTTAGAGTGTTCTTCTCGTCCTCTTCAATTGTGGTGTTGTTGCATCAAACTGACTGTACATCGATTTAATGAAATCTGGTTGAAAGGAGGAGCTAGGGAAATTGGCTGGTAAAATGTGCATATTAAAGAATGCGTTAAGTTAGCTTGTGTAGGTGTAGTTAGCAGCTGTCGGCTTTAATTTGATGTGTGCAGGACCGCTTATTTAGCACATGTTGGACTGCCTGCAAGCAGCTGCACGGGCTTATTTGATGCATGTAAATTTTAACTTAGTGCATGAAGACGTTAACTTAATCCGTGAACGCGTTAATTTAGTGCCTGCACCTGCTTACTTTACACACATAGCATTAAAGAGATTGGTTTATGACCCAAACGGAGTTCCATGCGTTAGGCCTCCGGTGTTCATCAGCAACCACCTTACTTCTCCAAGTGATGTCCAGCAAAGACAAGAATCCGGGTCACAGATATTAATGATACTCTCCTTGCATTGAGTTTTGTTCAAAGAAATCACCCCAGCCAGTGGTCCCAGTTGAGCGTTATTTATTATCTGTAGTTAAATAGGAAGCAGCACGTTAGTTGTGCAGGGCTTAATGATGTTGATGGCTGTCGATTGTAAAATCTGTAGCATTAAATCAACTGTGTTAGCAGTGATCTAATGTGACCATTACATCGGTGCATGCTAGCTAACGCACTTATATTCAGCAATCATATACCAAAGAACACCCCAGAAAGCCCTTCAATCCCTAACAGGTCCCATATACCCACACATGTATAAATCAGCAATGTACAGCAAACTTGTACACATTGTAAAATATAAAAATAGAAAACAGTATTCAGAACGTTGACCTACCCCTTGCATCACATGTTCATACTGGGGAGACCTGACATTCGCCATCTCCCCCATCTGCAAGCGGGGCCAATAACAACATGCCAATTGAAAGATTAGTGGAATCTGTGTGGGTAGCTGGACATGTAGGATGACTGACAGTGAAGGTGAACAGGTGGTCACGTGTCAGGTGACAGAGGAATGGATGAGACTGAGGCAGGAATTCCTTTAACCATAAAGTGGTATATTTACTGAGTGGTCTGTGGTGGATTCATGGACGCACAGAACTTCTGGATCAGATGGAGTTAAGGAAGAGAAAGCAGCGAGATCAGGCCATGGCAATTTCCTTGAGATCTGTTGGACGTTTCCACCTGACCTAATTAAAGCGCCCCTGGCCCAGCTGAGTAAATGGCAATGAATTAAAGGATTATTCCACCAACTCCATGGGCCTTTTCTACACCTATTGTCATCAGAATTGAACCAACCAATAACAATGCTTGAACATTAAATACACATTTCTTTAGAGGCAAGTGGAAACATAACCAACCCTGTTACATACAGTTAAAGTGACTATGCATAGATAATAAACAGAGAGTAGCAGGAGCATAAAGAGGGGGTGGGAGGACAATGTCTGGGTAGCCATTTTATTAGCTGTTCAGGGGTCTTATGGCTTGGGGATGGAAGCTGTTAAGAAGCCTTTTGGACCTAGACTTGGCACTCCGGTACCCTTTGCTGTGCAGTAGAACAGTCTATGACTAGGGTGGCTGGAGTCTTTGACAATTTTTAGGGCCTTCCTCTGACACTGCCTGGTATAGAGGTACTGGATGGCAGGAGTCTTGGCCCCAGTGATGTACTGGGCCGTACGTACTACACTCTGTAGTGCCTTGCGGTCGGAGGCCGATCAGTTGTAATACCAGGCGGTGATGCAACCAGTCAGGATGCTCTCAGTGGTGCAGCTGTATAACTTTTTGAGGATCTGAGGACCCATGGCACATCTTTTCAGTCTCCTGAGGGGGAAAAGGCGTTGTCGTGCCCTCTTCGCAACTGTCTTGGTGTGTTTGGACCATGATAGTTTGTTGTTGATGTGGACACCAAGGAACTTGAAGCTCTCAACCTGCTCCACTAAAGCCCCGTCGATGAGAATGGGGGCGTGCTCGTTCCTCCTTTTCCTGTAGTCCACAATCATCAAATCAATCATCACAATCAATCAAAGCCAGAGTATTTAAGATTTCCAGTATACATTTTTTTTAATGAAAGACAAATTATGAACACACCTGCTAATCCTTCTCTATTCTATTTTAGTCTATTCAATGCTATTCTATTGTAGTGCATTCCTCTATTTTAGACAACTTTATTGGAAAACAATCACAGTAAGGAACTTAATTGTTACGCAGAAAGGAATATTGAGATAAAAATTGACAGTAAGTACACACTGTGTATAAACAACACAACACTGAAAGCAAGCTATAAAGACAACACCAACACCAAGCACAGCAGTAGGCCTATGTGCTCATGTGGCCACTGACACAGAAATGCTGCATGTAGGCCTACTATAGTCTACAGCAATCATGGATCTATTCAGCTAGTTTGAAATAAATAGTTTACCAGTCTCTTTAAGGATATATTTGAATTCAAATCTAATTTTATTTGTCACATGCACCGAATACAACAGGTGCAGTATACCTTACAGTGAAATGCTTACTTACAAGCCCTTAACCAACAATGTGTTTTTAAGTAAAAATGAAGAAATAAAAGTAACAAATCATTAAAGAGCAGCAGTACAATAACAATAGTGAGGCTATATACAGGGGGTACAGCGTCAATGTGCGGGGGGCACCGGTTAGTCGAGGTAATTGAGGTAATATGTACATGTGGGTAGAGTTATTAAACGTATGCATAGATAAATAGATAATAACAGAGAGTAGCAGCAGCAGCAGCATAAAGGGGGAACAATGCAAGTTAGTACGATGCAAGTAGTACAAAAACATTTGAAATGATATGCAATTATATAGGCTTGTTGTAAACATTTTGTAAAAATAGATAGCGTGGTAGTTCAGTATGAGACCAACACTCATTTAATGAATTTCGAAATGTTTTTAGTAACCCCTCCATTTCCCCACCATCCAGGGACTCAAACAGACTATTGCAACTCCTCCTGGTTAGTCTACTTTCACCTCCCGCTGCCCATCCTCTCTCTCCCACTATATCGCGAGAGATAGGGAGCGCAGAAATATTCATATGTTAGCCACAACTGTTATAAAACGACAATTATATCGCGGACATATGAACGAATTGTAATGTAAGCCAACGCAAGATTGCTAAATTAGTTATTTTATTAATAGCTGGCTAGCTAATAATAATAGCTAGCCACATATTGACGTTAGCTATAGCGATTCGCCTGTCGGCTGTAGTAGCACATCTGGGAGGCACAAGTTACGATTTAACTAGCTAACTGTAAAGTGGTCACTATTTTGAAGACACGCGTGTACAAGTGGGTAAACATAACATTACTTCAATTAGCTAGCACCCCTTATTCAATGATAATAGCCATAGCCTAGCTAGCTACGGTTAGCTGGCTAAACCGCTGTTATTGAATTAAAACCGCTAGCTAGGCTTACATTTTAGCTTCATTGTTGAATATTGGCTAGTTAGCTAACTGCTTCAAGCTTGTGCTTTTTTATTTAGTTAGCTAACATGGTTCTGTTCAGAAGATGGGTGGCGTTACTAGCTAGCTGTGGTGGGTCGCTAGTTAGCGAACGTTAGCTAGCTAGCGCAGTAACGCTTACTAGATTGTTTATCACGCGATGTGCTGGCTCTTGTTGCTAGTTAACGTTAGCTAAGCTAACATGACCACACTGTCTGTTATGTTGCCATGCCCACGCATTACTCTGTAATATTAGCTATCTAGTTAGTGAACTGTCTCTCCTTTGTGTTATTTTAGCAATCAAGCACTGGCCTCGAGTTTCTGACGAGGCCGACAATGGTTTGTGAATTCCAGCTAACTGCGTTAGCCAGTAACGTTAGTACCAACCAGGCTCTCTGGATTGTTTACATCCAGCGCCAGTTTGCAAACTAGCTAGGTAGTGTAACTAGCTTGCTACAATAATCTAGCAGCAAGGTATTTTTTTTTCGTCATCAAGGTAGATAGTTAGCTTTGCCACGCTATCTTTGGATTTGCTACAGTATGTCAAAGTGATTACGCGGCTACTTATCTGAACACTGACAAATCAGTTTGTGGATTTTCACCATACCTAGCTACCTAAGTACCGTTATGTGAAGATCTCTAGCTACCTAATTGAATGGGCTGTCAGTCAAACGGGTTGCTAATAAATTTGTTGTTTTTGTGGATGTAAAGTATCGACTCAATTTAAATCAGTGACACTTGACACAACTGTTGTGACCACTAGTCTAACAGACAACAACTAGAGGTGGCAACCGGTGCTAGTGGTATTTGTATTAGTTACACAGTTGATTAGATATTGTAGATCATAATAGAGTTTGTTATGGATCTGGAGAACATATGTAACAGGTAAATGTGATGTCACCATTTGATTGTGCTTGTATTGTTTTCACAGGCTGCAGTTGTGTTCTTGTGGATGTGTGGTGGACCGTAAGCAGGACGGCCACTTGTGAACCTCACCTAATTTACCTTGCCCCTTTGTCCTATACATCCTCCCTGACTCCTCCCTTTTTCCTCCCGGTCTTTTATCATAGACCTTTTTAAATGTATGAAAGCATGTTGCACAGAGACAGACACCCTATATTTCTACCTCTTCTCTGTCTGTGCTCATCAGTCTGTTACGGTAGTCTTTTAGCTGAAGGTTTTAAATGGGGGTGAATCTACTCTATGCCTGGTGTAGTACGGTACTTGAATTCCCACCCATTTGTATATTAGCCTCGATGAGCTGTGCAGATTTCATTAGTCAACCTTAAGTGATAAACCAATCAGCCCCCCCTCCACTCCCTCCTGGTAGAATGAACGGATCTCTTTTAACCCCGCCTAGCCTGCGGGCAGCCAACTCCTCTACCCTGCCCCCGTCCCCCTCCCCCTCCCCGTCCCCTCCATCCCCCTCCCTGTTGCCACTGTTCCCTCGGCCACCTCCCTTGGCCCAGCCTCACCCCTCCTCGCTCTCGGACACCCCCACGCCCTCCCCCTGCCTGAGCTGGACAGAGTTCTGTGAGCTGCATGCCCGCATGGCGGCCGGGGACTTTGCCCGCCACTTCCGGGCGTTCCTCCTGGAGAACCCGCACTACTCCCCCGACTCTGCTGCCGCCTTCTGTCGCCGCTTCACTGACCGCTTTGTCCGACATTTCCAGAGCGAACTGGAGGGGGTGGCCGGGGCGCCGGGTACAGCCCCCGGGATGGAGGCAGGGAGCTGGGCTCCCCAATTAGACGCCACCTCCCTGGAAGAGGAGGCGGTCTCTCCCCCTCCCATCACCGAGGGATCCTGCTACCACGCCTGTGCCCCAGCCAACCCGGTGCGAGCTCTGCCCAAGCCAGCCTCCACACGCCTGGTGTTGGAAACCCGAAGTGGGGACCAATTTCAAGATTCCTATGCTGTCACAACGGTCCTCCCCCCATCTTCCTCCTCCTCCTGCTCCTCCTCAGTGGGAGGAGGAAACAATGGCGGGCGGGAAGAGAGGGGTGCCCCAGTTACTGTTAAACACTTCCCTGGCGTCTGCCCGGGCAATGGAGAAACAACGGCTGAGGAAGAGGAGGATAGCTGGGCGGGCGTAACGGTCATGGAGGAGGAGGTGGAGCTAGATGAGGGTGAGGCAGATCTGGAAGTTTGCTTGGACAATGAAGACCCCTCCCACATGCCCCAAACGCCTGCCTCCCCTTGCTCCGACACACCCCCTCCCCGCTCCAAGGGTAACGCCACACCGGCCTCGACAGGAAGCCAGTCCAAAACCAAACTGAAGAAGCGCTTCTCTCTGCGGAGTGTTGGGCGCAGCGTGCGGGGTAGTGTCCGGGGCATCCTGCACTGGCGCAGCTCATCCAGCGACTCCCCACAGAGCTCCTCCCAGTTGCCCTCCAGCTACAGCTACACAATGGGGGTCCAAGACGCTGCCACCGGCTCTTCCTCCAAGAGGAACTCTGGCACTCAGCCCCCGACTCCCACCTCCTCCATGCCTGTCTCTCTCTCCCTGCCCCTCTCCCTCCCCCACTCCTCCTCCTCCTCCCTGCCCCCGTCTTCCTCCAGCAGTGCCACCTCCCTCTCGTTGTTGGAAGCGCGGGACCGCCGGCGGAGCAATGGCGAGGGGGGAGAGAAGGAGAAGTGGAGCCACCGGCTGGAGAAGTTGCGTCTGTCTCGCTCCCCACCCCCCGTTCTCTCCTCAGCACCCACTTCGGCCGTGGTGTCGCCTTCCTCCGGCCTGCCCCCCAGCAGCAGCAGCAGCACCACCCTGAGGAAGACGGGCCGGCTGGTGAGGGAGGGAGGAGTCAGCATCAGCTCCTCCATGCCAGATGAGTTTGCCGGGAGCCACGGTGGTTTCCCTGGCTTTTCCTTTGGCCTGCTGCACCACGGCACACAAGAACACAACAACGCTGGCACCGGCTTAAACAACACCTCGTCCACCGCTAATGCTGCTCAAACAGCCGCAGTGCAGCCTCTCGTCCCTGGGGGCACTGTGGGCTGGAGGGGCGGTCGTTGGCACAAGTGCCGACTGGTCCTGAGGGAGAGGGACAAGGAGGGGGAGCGGGGCGAGGAGTACTATCTGGAGTTCTTCATCCCGCCTAAAGTGAGTGTGAGACCTGCCCTGTGCAACTCAATATTAGGAAGGTGTTCTTAATGTTTGATATACTCGGTGTATATAGCTGCCCCCCAAAAAATCATATTTGATAATGATACATTAATAATACGCTTGCTATATTGTTTTTACGTGAACATAATCAATGATGAAATTTAAATGCAAAACTCCATTTTGTTGTTTTTAAGTTGACAGTTTAATGCCCTAACAGATAACACTGCCATATTGAGAATTTTTTGGGGAAGATAAAGTTCATGTTTGTAATCGTACAACATTATTGTGATCGCATTATTTGTGACAAAAAAAATTAAAACTTATTGTGAAATTTAACAATGCTTATTCTTAACATACAAAGTACAACATTTTCATTCAAATCCTTATTGGGTAAAACTATATTATTCCTCCCATTTTCGATTTAAGTTCCTCATTGTCATTTGAAATCCTGGCCACATTCTTAACAGTTTAGCCTGTCAATCATTGTGAGTGGGATTGTCAGGGGAGGAGCTGGATATTTGTGAGAGTCACAGGATTGGTAGGGTTTTTAGACCTGTTAAGGAATTATTGGGGGTGGGATTTTCAGGGAAGGTAGTAGATTAGTAATTGAGTTATTAAAACACTTTTTCAATATATTGTGGCAAAACCTAACAAAAATATAAACTCAACATGTACATGCCAGAAAGATACCAGAAAGTTACATAAGCACAAAACAATTATTTCTCTCAAATTTTGTGCACAAATTAGTTTGTATCCATGTTAGTGAGCGTTTCTCCTTTGCCAAGATAATCCATCCACCTGACCAGGTTGTGGCATATCAAGAAGCTGATTAAACAGCATGATCATTACACAGGTGAACCTTGTGCTAGGGATAAAAGGCCACTCTAAAATGTGCAGTTTTGTCACACAACACAATGCCACAGATGTCTCAAGTTTTGAGGGTGTGTGCAATTGGCATGCTCCACCAGAGCTGTTGCCAGAGAATTAATGTTAATTTCACTACCATAAGTCGCCTTCAACGTCGTTTTAGAGAATTTGGCAGTACGTCCAACCGGCCTCACAACCGCAGACCACCTCCTGCGGTTGTGATGCTGAGGAGTATATCTGTCTATAATAAAGCCCTTTTTTGGGGGAAAAACTCATTCTGATTGGCTGGGCCTGGCTCACCAGTAGGTGGGGGGTTGGAGGCATCAGGGTAGATTGTGTATCCTTGATGTAACACTGAAAGGCATGACAACCTGTCAACATGCTCCTTTGTAATGCTTGGAAATTAATGATCTGTCAAAATGTGAAAATTGCACAATTTCTCTGAGCGCATAGATGGTGTCTTATTTATTCAATGTTCTTCTCTTTCCCCCTGTTTCTCAGTCCTCCAAGCCCAGGCTGACTATCCCATGCTGCTCTATTGTGGATGTGAGGAGCACCACAGCCCTGGAGGTGCCTGATAAGGAGAACACCTTCCTCCTGCAGGTAAACACTCTGATCTGTCCATCCTTTCATTTCCTTATTTTTTCAAATCCCCTTTCTTGTTCTCTCAGTTCATTTAATTCAGGTAGTCAGCTCCTGTTCAGCTTGCATCTGTAGACTGACTTGTATTTCGCTCGCTCGCTTTCTCTCACCCCCCTCTGTCGCCCCCTCTCTCTCTTTCTCTCACCCTCTCTTTCTCTCACCCTCTCTTTTTCGCACCCCCCTCCCTCTCTCACCCCCCTGTCTCTCTCTCACCCTATCTGTCTCTCACCCCCTCTCTTTCTCTCGCCCTCTTTTTCTCACCTCCCTCCCTCTCTCACCCCCTCTCTCTGTTGCCCCCATTCTCACTCTCTCGCTAACCCTATCTTTCTCTCTGTCAGTTGGAGGGACAGGTGCAGTATGTGATTGAGACGCGAGATGCTGTGCAGATGAGAGCCTGGTTGAGTGACATCAGGAACGGTATATGTATCAGGTAAGCAAATTGTGTGTTAAGTAATATGAGTTTTCTTTCAAGTCAGTGATTAGGGGGGGGGGGCAGTGAGTGAGTTAAGAGGGACTATGTATATTCTTGTATTCACTGTCGGTCAACTATTGATGAGGTCAACAGAAGTAGGAGCGACATCCCACCTAGAACAAGTTTTGTGTATCTTGACTCTACAGTGAACAGGAGGACATAGAAGCTGTGTGTGGGGGACCCATGGACATTAGTGGAACGCCAGAATTCAGTGACCGTCTCTCTCAAGGTGAGTGGGGCATGCCAAATCCCAAATCGACCCCATGACACCTCCCCAAGCCACTACTCTTAGACCAGTATATACCAACCAGTTAATCGCAGTCGTAGTCAACTAGGCATTCCTAGTCGATCGCCGAACATTTCTTTGCGCTCCTCTTTTTTATTGTTTTTTTGTTGCCTTGAGCTGTTGGTGGTAAATGCACTTGATTCAGCTGCCCTGTGTGCTGGGTAGGCAAAGTGTTCCCATTTTGAACCATTTCGTTTGTCTGAAGGAACAAACTCTGCCTACCCGGCAGACCTGTAGAGCTAAATCAAGTGTGCCTACTGCGCTGGCCAATCGGTAGCTCCCAATACTGAATGAACACTTATTTTAACTTAATATAATACATCAATAAAATCAATTTAGCCTCAAGTAAATAATGAAACATGTTCAATTTGGTTTAAATAATGCAAAAACAAAGTGTTGGAGAAGAAAGTAAAAGTGCAATATGTGCTATGTAAGAAAGCTAACGTTTCAGTTCCTTGCTCAGAACATGAGAACATATGAAAGCTGGTGGTTCCTTTTAACATGAGTCTTCAATATTCCCAGGTAAGAAGTTTTAGCCTGTAGTTATTATAGGAATTCTAGGACTATCCATTTGTATTTCATTAACCTTTGACTATTAGATGTTCTTATAGGCACTTTAGTATTGCCAGTGTAACAGTATAGCTTCCGTCCCTCTCCTCGCTCCTCCCTGGGCTCGAACCAGCAACACAACGACAACAGCCACCATCGAAGCGTTACCCATGCAGAGCAAGGGGATCAACTTACTAGAAGGCTCAGAGCGAGTGATGTTTGAAATGCTATTAGTGCGCGCTAACTAGCTAGCCATTTCACTTCGGGTTACACCAGCCTCATCTCGGGAGTTGAAAGGCTTAAAGTCATCAACAGCGCAATGCTTGATGCACAACGAAGAGCTGCTGGCAAAACGCACGGAAGTACTGTTTGAATGAATGTTTACGCGCCTGTTTCTGCCTACCACCGCTCAGTCAGATACTTAGATACTTGTATGCTTGTATGCTCAGTCAGATTAAATGCAACGCAGGACACGCTAGATAATATCTAGTAATATCATCAACCATGTGTAGTTAACTAGTGATTATGATTGATTGTTTTTTATAAGATAAGTTTAATGCTAGCTAGCAAATTACCTTGGCTTACTGCATTCGCCTAACAGGCAGTCTCCTCGTGGAGTGCAATGTAATCAGGTGGTAAGAGTGTTGGACTAGTCTCCTTGTGGAGTGCAACGAGAGAGAGGCAGGTCGTTATTGCGTTGGACTAGTTAACTGTAAAGTTGCAAGATTGGATCCCCCCAGCTGACAAGGTGAAAATCTGTCGTTCTGCCCCTGAATGAGGCAGTTAACCCACCGTTCCTAGGCCGTCATTGAAAGTAAGAATGTGTTCTTAAATCAAATCAAATCAAATGTATTTATATAGCCCTTCGTACATCAGCTGATATCTCAAAGTGCTGTACAGAAACCCAGCCTAAAACCCCAAACAGCAAGCAATGCAGGTGTAGAAGCACGGTGGCTA
This sequence comes from Oncorhynchus kisutch, assembly GCF_002021735.2. Classification (NCBI taxonomy): domain Eukaryota; kingdom Metazoa; phylum Chordata; class Actinopteri; order Salmoniformes; family Salmonidae; genus Oncorhynchus; species Oncorhynchus kisutch. Next base: position 45,577,052 of record NC_034183.2, on the reverse strand, counting down.
GGAAAAACTCCCTAGAAAGGCCAAAACCTATGAAGAAACCTAGAGAGGAACCAGGCTATATGGGGTGGCCAGTCCTCTTCTGGCTGTGCTGGGTGGAGATTATAACAGAACATGGCCAAAATGTTCATAAATGACCAGCATGGTCAAATAATAATAAGGCAGAACAGTTGAAACTGGAGCAGCAGCACGGCCAGGTGGACTGGGGACAGCAAGGAGTCATCATGTCAGGTAGTCCTGAGTCATGGTCCTAGGGCTCAGGTCCTCTGAGAGAGAGAAAGAAAGAGAGAGTTAGAAAGAGCACACTTAAGTTCACACAGGACACCGAATAGGACAGGAGAAGTACTCCAGATATAACAAACTGACCCTAGCCCCCCGACACATAAACTACTGCAGCATAAATACTGGAGGCTGAGACAGGAGGGGTCAGGAGACACTATGGCCCCATCCGAGGGCACCCCCGGACAGGGCCAAACAGGAAGGATATAACCCCACCCACTTTACCAAAACACAGACCCCACACCACTAGATGGATATCTACAATCACCAACTTATCATCCTGAGACAAGGCCGAGTATAGCCCACAAAGATCTCCGCCACGGCACAACCCAAGGGGGGGCGCCAACCCAGACAGGAAGATCACATCAGTGACTCAACCCACTCAAGTGACGCACCCCTCCTAGGGACGTGTTCCCTTTTTTTTGGGGAGCAGTGTAATTCAACACTTAAAAAAACAAACATCAAATGCACTTCTTCCTACTTACACTCACACTACAACCAGCACTGCAGCTGCAGTGAATGAGTAGCCAAGTGTATCGATGGGCGTTGCGTTTTTATTATTAACGGCTCGTCGTGTCTATTCTAATGCAGACTAATATTTAACTTTCTCTGGTCATAGGAACAATTTGCGCATGAGGCAGAAATAATGTGGTGCGACTCGGGGTTGGTCATCAGACTGTGTCCCCCTCTCTCTGGTCAGTCTCACCGGAGGAAAAGGAGAGATCGAGGGACCGTGAGAGGAGGACCCTCTGCTGCTCTCTCTCTCCCCTCCATCCGCTGAGACTGACCATCAGATGCAGATACAACCAGACATGGAAACGGTTTGTGGGTTTACGAAATGCACATTTCTTTATTGAATACAGTATGTGTATGATGCCTTGTCCTTTTGGTGCTGCCGATGTAGCCTGTGGAGAGAAACGCAGGTTGTGAGTTCAGCCGGCATTCTCATTTTGGTTTTGGCAGCAATCATTTGTTTTGTTGCGCTGCATTTAATGTTTCTTATCTGCCTTTTCTTATGTTACTGCTTCAGCGTATGACACTTTCTGTACTACTCTAACCCTGGCAACCTGAATCTCCCGTTCTCTCGCCGGACACCTCCGATCTCCAGCCTCATGACCATCCCCCACAACTTAACACACACATGACTTTCTCCACCGATACCACGCATTGCTTCGTCTCATGCCCGCCTGCACACTTGTCAGATCTAGGCATCTCCCTCCGACACACTGCTGCGACATGGCCCATAGACTTGACACCTTTAACACTGTTGTATTTTTGGGAACAAAAGCTCTCATGGGGTTAATTGACACTTCCTTCCACGACCTTATCTGGCCAAGACTCTGCATCAAAACTCAGCATGACAGACAATGTCTTCTCCGTTTCCCCACGCTCGGTGATCCCCACTGGATCTACCACTCACCAAACGGCGGGCGTTAGACACCGGGGGGAATCTTCAATTTCAACTGCTCCTCCTCAACACTTAATGCTAATCCGGAGTGCCCACTCTCTCTGGGTGGAGGAAATGCAATAAATCATCACGAGTCCACTCCGAGTTACCTTCAACAACTAAACAGTCCCCAACCTGACGCCACATACGGATCAGCCAAAATACAAGGATCCATTCGCTCTACAAAATCTCACTCCCACTGGGCCAGAATCATCCTTATCATCCTCAGGACAAGGGTTTCTGATGGACTTGACGCCGACCTTCCTCACCGCACTGCTTCCCTTCTATACTCATTTTCTTCTCAGCAGTCATCCCTGCACCTGCCACCACAGTTAATTCATCCTCACTCTTGTCACGTTCAATTTCCTCCTCAAGCTCTTCCAAACATTCTGTGAGATCCTCCAGTCCATATTCACTCAGGAGATTTTTTTCTTTCTTTCTTGTCTGCCATCTTACCGCGTGTCTCATCTCACCACCATCAAGCAGCCCCTGCTGCTATCACGATCACATTTTCGGGATATTCTGTCCTCTTCCACCTCATTGGTGTTACAGTATTAGATTGTCAAACAGAACTGTGTTCAGGAGCTCTAATTATCCAGGGTTCCAGTATGTGGTTGAATACCGGGGGGGGTGTATGCTTTATGCAGGGTCCTGAACAATTTATTGAAATGTATTTGTATTTAGGAATATTTGATTCATTGCCTAAATACACTGAACAAAAATATGAATGCAACCATTTCAAAGATTTTACTTAGTTACAGTTCATATAAGGCAATCAGTCAATTGAAATGAATTCATTAGGCCATAATCTATGGATTTCACATGACTGGGAATACAGATATGCATCTGTTGGTCACAGATCAGAAAACCAGTCAGTATCTGGTGTGACCACCATTTGCCGCATGCAGGGAGACACATCTCCTTTGCAGAGTTGATCAGACTGTTGATTGTGTCCTGTGGAATGTTGTTCCACTCCTCTTCAATGATGTGCGAAGTTGCTGGATATTGGAGGGAACTGGAACACGCTGTCGTACACATCAACCCAGAGCATCCCAAATATGTTCAGTGGGTGACATGTCTGGTGAGTATGCAGGTCATGGAAGAAAGGGGAAATTTTCATCTTTCTGGAATTGTGTACAGAGCCTGCGACATGGGGCCGTGCATTATCATGCTGAAACATGAGGTGATGGCGGCGGATGAATGGCACGACAATGGGCCTCAGGATCTCGTCTAAGGATCTCGTCACAGTATATCTGTGCATTCAAATTGCCATCAATAAAATGCAATTGTCTTCATTGTTTGTAGCTTACCCTGCCCATACCATAACCCCACCGCCACCATGGAGCACTCTGTTCACAACAACGCCATGGCATCTGACGCTGAGGCAAACTGCTCACCCATACGACGCCATACACGCTGTTTGCCATCTGCCCGGTACAGTTAAAACTGGGTTTCATCCGTGAAGAGCACACTTCTCAAGTGGCCATCGAAGGTGAGCATTTGCCCATTGCAGTCGGATCAAGACCCTGGTGAGGACAACGAGCATGCAGATGAGCTTCCCTTAGACGGGTTCTGACAGGTTGTGCAGAAATTCTTTGGTTGTGCTAACCCACAGTTTCATCAGTTGCCCGCGTGGTTGGTTTCAGATGATCCCGCAGATGTAGAAGCCGGATGTAGAGGTGTTGGAGGTGGCTTATGGTAGAGAAATGAACATGACATTCTCTGTAAACAGCTCTGGTGGACATTCCTGCAGTCAGCTCAAGAAATGGGACCAACACTTTACATGTTGCGTTTATTTTTTTGTTCAGTATATGTTTATTGTGCTGTTCAGGCCTTTATGTAAGATAATTGTTACCATTGATTTGTGATTGGTCTAAAATGGTAAGGTCCAAGGTGAGACCTGATGGGAATTGTACTTGAAACTCGGCCATTTCATTGTTGGCCAGACAGGACAAGGGTAAGGTTGCCATGCTGGTTGAATGCTATATTTTCAATTATTGATTGAAGCTTGGTTTCTTTTTAGCTCAACTTACTATTTGATACATTTTCCAGTTTATGGCCCTGTCCAGTTTTTGTTATGTTTGTTATTTTTGTTTGTACATAGTGTACAGTTTTCCGGTGGCTTTAACTCACCGCTGTAAATAAACAACCTCATTCTAAGTTTGCCCCGTATCGAAGTGTCTGCCTCCTTACTGAAACTTCCACTGCTTGGGTGGCCTCCATTACAGGCCGTCTGCAATAAACCTCATTCATACAGAACTGTTTTTATTTGGTAAATGTTGCATAGGCTTCCATAAAAAAAAGATGTTTAGAAACAGATCTGCGCTGTAGATCTCGGCATGCGATTTTGAAAGTCAACGTGGCTCAGAAAAGGTTGGTGACCACTGCCTTTGACACTTAATCTGTAAGAACCTACAAACAGCAGACATGTAGCATAAGGTGAGGATCTACGACCATATTCCTAACCTATCCCATCTTTTCAAATATGACTGCACGGGATAGGATCTAGGAGCCCATTTGGGATCGTTGTGTGACGATTTCCCTGTGTTTCACCATTTCTTTGCAGCTTTACAAATATATAGTTCGAACACTTAACACCTGATACAGAAAGCGAGACGACAAATGTTGTTTTAACTATGTGTCCAACGTTCCGTTGCTATTTGAAAGTACAAGAATAAGACGTCTGCTTAAATAATAAGACTGATGTTTTTGCTCCTGTCCTGTTGCAGTGTGTTATGGAGGTGTGGGCGGCTCTTCCCCGCTGATGGACCCACGCCCCCCAGAGTTACCGCCCCGCGCCCCTCTGGACGAATCAGACGGACGTGGGGGCGGAGCCGGCCTGGGTACACCATTTGCGGAGACGCCAGATGCCACAGGTGAAGGCTGCTACTTACGCAGTTCGCGCACACACGCAAACGCTTGCACAAACACACATACACACCAGAATGTACAGAGCAAGTCCTTTTTTTTGTCTAATCTTTTCATCACTCCCCAAATTCCTCCTCCCCTCATCCATCCTTCCCCTCATCCCTCCTCACCTCCCAGGCTCCTTCTTGTTCTCAGACGTGGTGGAGGCGGTGGAGCACCCTCTGAGCGAGTGCCAGTGGTTCCACGGGACGTTGTCGCGCCTCAAGGCGGCCCAGCTGGTGCTGGCGGGGGGTATGGCCAGCCACGGCGTCTTCCTTGTGCGCCAGAGCGAGACGCGCCGCGGGGAGTACGTCCTCACCTTCAACTTCCAGGGCAAGGCCAAGGTACAAGAGACGGGAGAGGGAGAGTGTGTGTCAAATCTAATCAGATTTTATTCATCACATGCACCAAGTACAGCTGGTGTGGACTTTACCGTGAAATGCTTGCTTACGAGCCCTTCCCAAAATGCAGCATTTTTAAAACCAAAAAGAGGAATGCAATAAAATGCTCAAGAATGGAGGGAGAATACAGGGAGTACCAGTACCAGATCAAAGTGCAGAGGTATGAGGTGTTTGAGGTAGATATGTACATGAAGGCAGGGTAAAGTGACTAGGCATCAGGATAGATATAAGAGTAATACTTAGAGTAAAATAAAGAACAGAGCAGCCGCAGCAAGTTATGCTTGTGCGTTTGTGTTGTCGGTCTGCGTGTAGGTGTTCTGTGTGTGTGCGTACGTACTGAATGTGTGTGTGTTTTGGTTTCGTGTGGGAGTGTCAATGTAGTGTGTGTGTGTGTGTGTGTGTATGTGTATATATATATATATATATATATATATACAGTGCCTTGCGAAAGTATTCGGCCCCCTTGAACTTTGCGACCTTTTGCCACATTTCAGGCTTCAAACATAAAGATATAAAACTGTATTTTTTTGTGAAGAATCAACAACAAGTGGGACACAATCATGAAGTGGAACGACATTTATTGGATATTTCAAACTTTTTTAACAAATCAAAAACTGAAAAATTGGGCGTGCAAAATTATTCAGCCCCCTTAAGTTAATACTTTGTAGCGCCACCTTTTGCTGCGATTATAGCTGTAAGTCGCTTGGGGTATATCTCTATCAGTTTTGCACATCGAGAGACTGACATTTTTTCCCATTCCTCCTTGCAAAACAGCTCGAGCTCAGTGAGGTTGGATGGAGAGCATTTGTGAACAGCAGTTTTCAGTTCTTTCCACAGATTCTCGATTGGATTCAGGTCTGGACTTTGACTTGGCCATTCTAACACCTGGATATGTTTATTTTTGAACCATTCCATTGTAGATTTTGCTTTATGTTTTGGATCATTGTCTTGTTGGAAGACAAATCTCCGTCCCAGTCTCAGGTCTTTTGCAGACTCCATCAGGTTTTCTTCCAGAATGGTCCTGTATTTGGCTCCATCCATCTTCCCATCAATTCTAACCATCTTCCCTGTCCCTGCTGAAGAAAAGCAGGCCCAAACCATGATGCTGCCACCACCATGTTTGACAGTGGGGATGGTGTGTTCAGGGTGATGGGCTGTGTTACGCCAAACATAACGTTTTGCATTGTTGACAAAAAGTTCAATTTTGGTTTCATCTGACCAGAGCACCTTCTTCCACCTGTTTGGTGTGTCTCCCAGGTGGCTTGTGGCAAACTATAAACAACACTTTTTATGGATATCTTTGGCTTTCTTCTTGCCACTCTTCCATAAAGGCCAGATTTGTGCAATATACGACTGATTGTTGTCCTATGGACAGAGTCTCCCACCTCAGCTGTAGATCTCTGCAGTTCATCCAGAGTGATCATGGGCCTCTTGGCTGCATCTCTGATCAGTCTTCTCCTTGTATGAGCTGCAAGTTTAGAGGGACGGCCAGGTCTTGGTAAATTTGCAGTGGTCTGATAGTCCTTCCATTTCAATATTATCGCTTGCACAGTGCTCCTTGGGATGTTTAAAGCTTGGGAAATCTTTTTGTATCCAAATCCGGCTTTAAACTTCTTCACAACAGTATCTCGGACCTGCCTGGTGTGTTCCTTGTTCTTCATGATGCTCTCTGCGCTTTTAACGGACCTCTGAGACTATCACAGTGCAGGTGCATTTATACGGAGACTTGATTACACACAGGTGGATTGTATTTATCATCATTAGTCCTTTAGGTCAACATTGGATCATTCAGAGATCCTCACTGAACTTCTGGAGAGAGTTTGCTGCACTGAAAGTAAAGGGGCTGAATAATTTTGCACGCCCAATTTTTCAGTTTTTGATTGTTAAAAAAGTTTGAAATATCCAATAAATGTCGTTCCACTTCATGATTGTGTCCCACTTGTTGTTGATTCTTCAGAAAAAAATACAGTTTTATATCTTTATGTTTGAAGCCTGAAATGTGGCAAAAGGTCGCAAAGTTCAAGGGGGCCGAATACTTTCGCAAGGCACTATATATATATATATATACATACACACACATATACATACAGCTGATCGTCCTCGCAGTGGCAGACCACGTGTAACAACACCTGCACAGGATCGGTACATCCGAACATCACACATGCGGGACAGGTACAGGATGGCAACAACAACTGCCCGAGTTACACCAGGAATGCACAATCCCTCCATCAGTGCTCAGACTGTCCGCAATAGGCTGAGAAAGGCTGTACTGAGGGTTTGTAGGCCTGTTGTAAGGCAGGTCCTCACCAGACATCACCGGTAACGACGTCGCCTATGGGCACAAACTCACCGTCACTGAACCAGACAGGACTGGCAAAAACTGCTCTTCACTGACGAGTAGCGGTTTTGTCTCACCAGGGGGGATGATCGGATTCTAGTTTATCACCGAAGAAATGAGCGTTACTCTGAGGCCTGTGCTCTGTAGCGGGATCGATTTGGAGGTGGAGGGTCTGGGGCGGTGTGTTACAGCATCATCGGACTGAGCTTGTTGTCATTGCAGGCGATCTCAATGCTGTGCGTTACAGGGAAGACATCCTTATCCCTCATGTGGTACCCTTCCTGCAGACTCATCCTGACATGACCCTCCAGCATGACAATGCCACCAGCCATACTGCTCGTTCTGTGCGTGATTTCCTGCAAGACAGGAATGTCAGTGTTCTGCCATGGCCAGCAAAGAGCCCAGATCTCAATCCCATCTGGGATCTGATGGATCGGAGGGTGAGGGCTAGGGCCATTCGCCCCAGAAATGTCCGGGAACTGGCAGGTACCTTGGTGGAAGACTTGGGTAACATCTCACAGCAAGAACTGGCAAATCTGGGGCAGTCCATGAGGAGGAGATGCACTGCAGTACTTAATGCAGCTGGTGGCCACACCAGATACTGACTGTTACTTTTGATTTCGATCCCACTTTGTTCAGGGACATATTATTTAATTTCTGTTAGTCACATGTCTGTGGAACTTGTTCAGTTTATGTCTCAGTTGTTGAATCTTATGGCCATACAAATATTTACACATGTTAAGTTGACAGTGAGAGGACGTTTCTTTCTTTGCTTAGTTAATATATACAGTTGAAGTCAGAAGTTTACATACACTTAGGTTGGAGTCATTAAAACTTGTTTTTCAACCACTCCACAAATTTCTTTTCAACAAACTATAGTTTAGGCAAGTCAGTTAGGACATCTAGTTTTTGCATGACACAGGTAATTTTTCCAACAATTGTTTACAGATGAATTCACTGTATCACAATTCCATTGGGTCAGACGTTTACATACACTAAGTTGACGGTGCCTTTAAACAGCTTGGAAAATTTCAGAAAATGATTAAATGGCTTTAGATGCTTCTGATAGGCTAATTGACATCATTTGAGTCAATTGGAGGTGTACCTGTGCATGTATTTTAAGGCCTACCTTCAAACTCAGTGCCTCTTTGCTCGACATCATTGGAAAATCAAAAGAAATCAGCCAAGACCTCAGAAAGAAAATTGTAGACCTCCACAAGTCTGGTTTATTCTTGGGAGCAATTTCCAAACGCCTGAAGGTACCACGTTCATCTGTACAAACAATAGTACGCAAGTATAAACACCATGGGACCACGCAGCCGTCATACCGCTCAGGAAGGAGACGCTTTCTGTCTCCTAGAGATGAACGTACTTCTGTGCGAAAAGTGCAAATCAATCCCAGAACAACAGCAAAGGACCTTATGAAGATGCTGGAGGAGACAGGTACAAGGATTCGATATCCACAGTAAAACGAGTCATGATACAGGCATCGCATTTAGTTTGGGTGCCATTAATTGGCTATTTTTTTGCAGTCTGGCTATTTAACAGTGTTGTGGCTTGGTGGTAAAAGCTTTCTCTGAGCCTGTTCGTCCGAGAGCCAATGTTCTGATACTGTTTGCTGGATGGTTAGCAGAGAGAACAGTCTATGACTTTGGTGGCTGGAGTCTTTAGCAATTTTTCCGGCCTTCCTCGGACACTTGTCTGGTTTAGAGGTCCTGGATGGCAGGGAGTTTGGCCCCAGTGATGTACTGGGCTGTCCGCAACGCCCTCTGTAGCGCTTTGTGCATTTGCCATATCAAGCGGTGATGCAGCCAGTCAAAATGCTCTCGATAGCACCAATGAACTTGAACCTCTCGACCCGCTTCGCAACAGCCTGATGGATGGGGGACGTGCTCGCCCCTCTTTCTCTTGTAGTCCACAATCAGCTCCTTAGTCTTACTGACGTTGAGGGGGAGGTCGTTGTCCTGCCAGTTCTCTGACCTCCTCCTTGTAGACTGACTTATCGCTGTCGGTGATCAGGCCTACCACCGCTGCGTCATCAGCAATCTTGTTGTTTGTTTTTTAGTCGTGCGTGGCCATACAGTCGTGGTTGAACAGGGAGTACAGGAGGGGACTAAGTACACACCCCTGAGGGGCCCCCGTGTTGAGGGTCAGCATGGTAGAGGTGTTGTTGCCTAACCTCACCACCTGGGGCCGGTCTGTCAGGAAGTCCAGGATCCAGTTGCAGAGGGAGGGGTTCAGTCCCAGGGTCTTTAGCTTGGTGATGAGCTTGGAGGGGACTATGGTGTTGAACGTTGAGCTGTAGCCCATTCTCACATAGTTATTTCCCCTCTTGTCCAGGTGGGAGGGGGCAGTGTGAAGTGCAATTGAGATTGTGTCATCTGTGTATTGGAGTGGGTTTAGGGTGTCTGGGATGATGATGTTGATGTTTGTCACGACCAGCCTTTCAAAGCACGTGATAATTACAGATGCGTGTTATACAGTGTGATAGTCATTTAGGCAGGTTACTTTGGAGCTCTTTGGAACAGTGAAAATGAAGGTCAGCTTGAAACATGTTGGGATGACAGACTGGAACGAGGTCTGCGCAGTCTTTGAGGACGCGCAGTGGTATTCCATCTGGCCCATCGGCCTTGTGATTGTTAACCTGTTGAAACGTTTTGCTCACATCGGCCACAGAGAGCGAGATCACACCTAAGTTGCATCCAGGGCTAACCCATATCCCCCTCTCTTCTCCCTTCTTTTGTCTCTCCCCCTTCTACTCCTTCCCTCTATCCCCCTTCTCATTCTCTCTCTCTCCCCCATACCTCCCTTTTCAACTCTCTCTCTCCATACTTCTCTTCCCTCTCTCTCCCTTCTCTCTGTCCCCTGCAGCACCTGCGTCTGTCTCTGAACGAGGACGGCCAGTGCCGGGTGCAGCACCTGTGGTTCCAGTCCATATTCGACATGCTGGAGCACTTCCGGGTTCACCCAATCCCCCTGGAGTCTGGGGGTGCCTCGGATGTCACCCTCATCAGCTTTGTGGGAGCCACCGCCGTCCGGCAGCCAGGTAACAGGTCAGGAGTGAAAGGTCACAGGATGTTCCACTAGGATGAAACTGCACTGGGTTTACACTGGCCTCTAAAGGCAAGTCTTGGGTGTTGTATGAATGTTGTATGTCTGGTGTGTGTGTTTTATGCATTATGATTGGCTTACACTATGCTATTACGCAAGTGAATCGATACAGTGTGCGTGTGTGTCATCCCATTGAAGATCGTGTGTGTGTGTGTGTGTGTGTGTGTGTGTGTACAGGCCATAAGTAATGTGTGTGCTAAAACATGGCCACTGCATGATGTTTCTGCCAATGTCATTATAACATAAGACTAGCTGCTTTGCATCCTCATGCTGTGTCCACTACAGCAGGGATGTCACTAGAGATTAATGGATAGGGGGGCTAAGCCACTTTTAGGGGGGTCTGGGCACCCCCCCCCCCCCCCCAGGATTTTTTTTATGGCCCCAAAACGTATTTTTATCATGTATTTTTAGAGTAATAACGGGTGCAAAAATCTATCAAAATAAGGTTATTTTTGGTCAAGGTTGGCTAAAAGTATATCTGTCTCATAGTTTGTGTTAGACACTGATCTAATATGGCTTAAATTCTCTCCAAATGAAAAAATTAAAGTCCTCTGTCCCCATCCATCCAACACCAACAAAAGGTGCAAAAATGGCTGTACTATGTAGCCACGATACTTTGGGGATTTTATTTTGAGAGAGCGAGAAATGGCAAGACATGCAGGTCATATTATACCAATAGAAAAATATCTTTATTTAAATGTCACCCTTTTGTTAATTGTTGCAAAAAAATGTACCCGATAATTCAGACACATGGAACAACATTTAATTCAACTTTATAGCCTGGCACAGATGGCAAAACTACATTAAATACAACGTTAATTAGATATCATCGCCACAACTTATGCCGATTTTAAAAGACACTGTTAACGTTACCGTTAGCTAGCTCTGTTACACTGTAACTTACAGGCAGCCTCACATAAAAACGTGTTGGTAAACAAAGCTATGATTATGACCAAAGTCTATAGTAGCGAATACTCTCTAAGTTACCACAAATTCACATTGTAGCCTATCTGCATGAATCCGTCCTGTCAGAGCCTTTTCCCGTCTGTTTACTGTTAGCTAGCAGTCTCAAGCCACAGAAGTAGCCAAAATGTTAGCTACAAGTAGACCTAACGGTCACTAGCGCCAGCAGCAGCCTCCCCCACGTCCTAGTGCTTACCCGGTTAGACGTTTAAGATGCTATGAAACGGTTGCCTAGCGACGTCCCTGCACTACAGCATGCGTGCTTACATGCGCACACACACACTGGAGTGGCTCCGCATGGCTGGTCCCATCAATTTGCACTGATGCTCCCACCCATACACCCCTGCTCCTTAAAACACAACTGCCCCCCCCCACTTTCCCTTCACACACAATTCCAAATCAACCCCTTGCCCCTACTACCCTCTGCCCCTAGGCCATAGCACTCTACCTCCTCTCCTTCTACACCCTTCCTTCTGTCCCTCCCCTTCCTCCTCCCCTCTCCTGTGTCTTCCAGAGCTCTGATTGGCTGTCTCTGTTATTGTGTTTTCGTTGGGTCATTCTTCGCAGGCCGGGACAGGGCAAGCAGCCGGCCCACAGTCTGTGATGTCATCCCCACGCGCCACCTTGACTCTCCATCAACCCCCATCTCTGACTGTGTGTAAGTGAGACCAGACTCCACAGAAAGAGACCAATTGTGTTAGAGTGAGTGAGACCGAGTGTGTGAGAGGGAGTGAGACCGAGTGTGTGAGAGTGAGACCGAGTGTGTGAGAGTGAGACCGAGTGTGTGAGAGTGAGTGAGACCGAGTGTGTGAGAGTGAGTGAGACCGAGTGTGTGAGAGTGAGTGAGACCGAGTGTGTGAGAGTGAGTGAGACCGAGTGTGTGAGAGGGAGTGAGACCGAGTGTGTGAGAGTGAGTGAGACCGAGTGTGTGAGAGTGAGTGAGACAGAGTGTGTGAGAGTGAGTGAGACCGAGTGTGAGAGAGAGTGAGACCGAGTGTGTGAGAGTGAGTGAGACCGAGTGAGTGAGACCGAGTGTGTGTGAGTGAGTGAGACCGAGTGTGTGAGAGTGAGTGAGACCGAGTGTGAGAGTGAGTGAGACCGAGTGTGAGAGTGAGTGAGACCGAGTGTGAGACAGAGAGACCGAGTGTGAGAGAGAGAGACCGAGTGTGAGAGAGAGAGAGAGAGACCGAGTGTGAGAGAGAGAGAGAGACCGAGTGTGTGAGAGTGAGTGAGACCGAGTGTGAGAGTGTGAGAGACCGAGTGTGAGAGAGAGAGAGACCGAGTGTGAGAGAGAGAGAGACCGAGTGTGAGAGAGAGAGAGACCGAGTGTGAGAGAGAGAGAGACAGAGTGTGAGAGAGACCGAGTGTGAGAGAGAGAGAGAGAGAGAGAGAGAGAGACCGAGTGTGAGAGAGAGAGAGAGAGAGAGAGAGACCGAGTGTGAGAGAGACCGAGTGTGAGAGAGACCGAGTGTGAGAGAGACCGAGTGTGAGAGAGACCGAGTGTGAGAGAGACCGAGTGTGAGAGAGACCGAGTATGTGAGAGAGAGACCGAGTGTGTGAGAGAGAGAGACCGAGTGTGTGAGAGAGAGAGACCGAGTGTGTGAGAGAGAGAGACCGAGTGTGAGAGAGACCGAGTGTGTGAGAGAGAGAGACCGAGTGTGTGAGAGAGAGAGACCGAGTGTGTGAGAGAGAGAGACCGAGTGTGTGAGAGAGAGAGACCGAGTGTGTGAGAGAGAGAGACAGAGTGTGTGAGCGAGAGAGACCGAGTGTGTGAGCGAGAGAGAGACCGAGTGTGTGAGCGAGAGAGAGACCGAGTGTGTGAGCGAGAGAGAGACCGAGTGTGTGAGAGTGAGACCGAGTGTGTGAGAGTGAGACCGAGTGTGCGAGAGAGAGAGACTGAGTGTGCGAGAGAGAGAGACCGAGTGTGCGAGAGAGAGAGAGACCGAGTGTGCGAGAGAGAGAGACAGAGTGCGAGAGAGAGAGACCGAGTGCGTGAGAGAGAGACCGAGTGCGTGAGAGAGAGAGACCGAGTGTGTGTGAGAGAGAGACCGACTGTGTGAGAGTGAGTGAGACCGACTGTGTGAGAGTGAGTGAGACCGACTGTGTGAGAGTGAGTGAGACCGAGTGTGTGAGAGTGAGTGAGACCGAGTGTGTGAGAGTGAGTGAGACCGAGTGTGTGAGAGTGAGTGAGACCGAGTGTGTGAGAGTGAGTGAGACCGAGTGTGAGAGAGAGAGACCGAGTGTGAGAGAGAGAGAGACCGAGTGTGAGAGAGAGAGAGACCGAGTGTGAGAGAGAGAGAGACCGAGTGTGTGAGAGTGAGTGAGACCGAGTGTGTGAGAGTGAGTGAGACCGAGTGTGAGAGTGAGTGAGACCGAGTGTGAGAGTGAGTGAGACCGAGTGTGAGAGACAGAGAGACCGAGTGTGAGACATAGAGACCGAGTGTGAGACAGAGAGACCGAGTGTGAGAGTGAGTGAGACCGAGTGTGAGAGTGAGTGTGAGAGTGAGTGAGACCGAGTGTGAGAGACCGAGTGTGAGAGACAAAGAGACTGAGTGTGAGACAGAGAGACCGAGTGTGAGAGAGAGAGAGACCGAGTATGAGAGAGAGAGAGACCGAGTGTGCGAGAGAGAGAGAGACTGAGTGTGAGAGAGAGAGAGACCGAGTGTGAGAGAGAGAGAGAGACCGAGTGTGTGAGAGAGAGAGACCGAGTGTGTGAGAGAGAGAGACCGAGTGTGTGAGAGAGAGACCGAGTGTGTGAGAGAGAGAGAGAGAGAGAGACCGAGTGTGTGAGAGAGAGAGACCGAGTGTGTGAGAGAGAGAGACCGAGTGTGTGAGAGAGAGAGAGACCGAGTGTGTGAGAGAGAGAGAGACCGAGTGTGCGAGAGAGAGAGACCGAGTGTGCGAGAGAGAGAGACCGAGTGTGCGAGAGAGAGAGAGACCATGGGCGAGAGAGAGAGAGACCATGGGCGAGAGAGAGAGAGACCGAGTGTGTGAGAGAGAGACCGAGTGTGTGAGAGAGAGAGAGACCGAGTGTGTGAGAGTGAGTGAGACCGACTGTGTGAGAGTGAGTGAGACCGAGTGTGTGAGAGTGTGTGAGACCGAGTGAGTGAGACCGAGTGTGTGTGAGAGAGAGACCGAGTGTGTGTGAGAGAGAGACCGAGTGTGCGAGAGAGAGAGAGACCGAGTGTGCGAGAGAGAGAGAGAGAGAGAGACCGAGTGTGAGAGAGAGAGAGAGAGAGACCGAGTGTGCGAGAGAGAGAGAGAGACCGAGTGTGTGTGAGAGAGGGAGAGACCGAGTGTGTGTGAGAGAGAGAGAGAGACTGAGTGTGCGAGAGAGAGAGAGAGACCGAGTGTGTGTGAGAGAGAGAGAGACCGAGTGTGCGAGAGAGAGAGAGAGACCGAGTGTGTGTGAGAGAGGGAGAGACCGAGTGTGTGTGAGAGAGAGAGAGAGACCGAGTGTGTGTGAGAGAGAGAGAGACCGAGTGTGTGAGAGAGAGAGAGAGACCGAGTGTGTGAGAGAGAGAGAGAGACCGAGTGTGTGAGAGAGAGAGAGACCGAGTGTGTGAGAGAGAGAGAGACCGAGTGTGTGAGAGAGAGAGGGACCGAGTGTGTGAGAGTGAGAGAGACCGAGTGTGTGAGCGAGAGAGACCGAGTGTGTGAGCGAGAGAGACCGAGTGTGTGAGCGAGAGAGACCGAGTGTGTGAGAGAGAGAAAGACCGAGTGTGTGAGAGAGAGAGAGACCGAGTGTGTGAGAGAGAGAGAGACCGAGTGTGTGTGAGAGAGAGAGAGACGGAGTGTGTGAGCGAGAGAGAGACCAAGTGTGTGAGAGAGAGAGAGACCGAGTGTGTGAGAGAGAGAGACCGAGTGTGTGAGAGAGAGAGAGACCGAGTGTGTGAGAGTCAGAGAGACCGAGTGTGAGAGTCAGAGAGACCGAGTGTGAGAGACAGAGACAGAGTGTGAGAGAAAGACCGAGTGTGTGAGAGAGGGAGACCGAGTGTGTGAGAGAGGGAGACCGAGTGTGTGAGAGAGGGAGACCGAGTGTGTGAGAGAGAGAGACCGAGTGTGTGTGAGAGATGGCAGTGAATGCACTCAAAGAAAAAGCCTGCAGAGCAATCAATGTATGCAATAAAATGAAATTATTCAAGAGAGAGACCGAGTGTGTGAGCGAGAGAGAGACCGAGTGTGTGAGAGAGACCGAGTGTGTGAGAGAGACCGAGTGTGTGAGAGAGAGAGAGACCGAGTGTGTGAGAGAGAGAGGACCGAGTGTGTGAGAGAGAGAGAGACCGAGTGTGTGAGCGAGAGAGAGACCGAGTGTGTGAGCGAGAGAGAGACCGAGTGTGTGAGCGAGAGAGAGACCGAGTGTGTGAGCGAGAGAGAGACCGAGTGTGTGAGCGAGAGAGAGACCGAGTGTGTGAGCGAGAGAGAGACCGAGTGTGTGAGCGAGAGAGAGACCGAGTGTGTGAGCGAGAGAGAGACCGAGTGTGTGAGCGAGAGAGAGACCGAAGTGTGTGAGCGAGAGAGAGACCGAGTGTGTGAGCGAGAGAGAGACCGAGTGTGTGAGCGAGAGAGAGACCGAGTGTTTGAGCGAGAGAGAGACCGAGTGTGTGAGAGAAAGAGAGAGACCGAGTGTGTGAGAGAAAGAGAGAGACCGAGTGTGTGAGAGAAAGAGAGAGACCGAGTGTGTGAGAGAAAGAGAGAGACCGAGTGTGTGAGAGAGAGAGAGACCGAGTGTGTGAGAGAGAGAGAGACCGAGTGTGTGAGAGAGAGAGAGACCGAGTGTGTGAGCGAGAGAGACCGAGTGTGTGAGAGAGAGAGAGACCGAGTGTGTGAGAGTGAGACCGAGTGTATGAGAGAGAGACCGAGTGTGTGTGAGAGAGACCGAGTGTGTGTGTGTGAGAGAGAGAGACCGAGTGTGTGTGAGAGAGACCGAGTGTGTGTGAGAGAGAGAGAGAGAGAGAGACCGAGTGTGAGAGAGAGAGAGACCGAGTGTGTGAGAGAGAGAAAGAGAGAGACCGAGTGTGTGAGAGAGAGAGAGACCGAGTGTGTGAGAGAGAGAGAGACCGAGTGTGTGAGAGAGAGTGAGACCGAGTGTGTGTGAGAGAGAGACCGAGTGTGTGTGTGAGAGAGAGAGAGACCGAGTGTGTGTGAGAGAGAGAGAGAGACCGAGTGTGTGTGTGTGAGAGAGAGAGACCGAGTGTGTGAGAGAGAGAGAGAGAGAGACCGAGTGTGTGTGTGTGAGAGAGAGAGAGACCGAGTGTGTGTGAGAGAGAGAGAGAGAGTGTGTGAGAGAGAGAGACCGAGTGTGTGTGGGAGAGAGAGAGACCGAGTGTGTGTGTGTGAGAGAGACCGAGTGTGTGAGAAAGAGAGAACGAGTGTGAGAGAGAGAGAGAGACCGAGTGTGTGTGAGAGAGAGAGAGACCGAGTGTGTGTGAGAGAGAGAGAGACCGAGTGTGTGTGAGAGAGAGAGAGAGAGAGACCGAGTGTGTGTGAGAGAGAGAGAGAGAGAGACCGAGTGTGTGAGAGAGAGAGAGACCGAGTGTGAGAGTCAGAGAGACCGAGTGTGAGAGTCAGAGAGACCGAGTGTGAGAGTCAGAGAGACCGAGTGTGAGAGACAGAGACAGAGTGTGTGAGACAGAGAGACAGAGTGTGTGAGACAGAGAGACCGAGTGTGTGAGACAGAGAGACCGAGTGTGTGAGAGAGGGAGACCGAGTGTGTGAGAGAGAGAGACCGAGTGTGTGTGTGAGAGATGGCAGTGAATGCACTCAAGAAAAAGCCTGCAGAGCAATCAATGTATGCAATAAAAATGAAATTATTCAAGAGAGAGACTGAGTGTGTGAGCGAGAGAGAGAGACCGAGTGTGTGAGCGAGAGAGAGAGACCGAGTGTGTGAGAGAGACCGAGTGTGTGAGAGAGACCGAGTGTGTGAGAGAGACCGAGTGTGTGAGAGAGACCGAGTGTGTGAGAGAGACCGAGTGTGTGAGAGAGACCGAGTGTGTGAGAGAGACCGAGTGTGTGAGAGAGACCGAGTGTGTGAGAGAGACCGAGTGTGTGAGAGAGAGAGAGACCGAGTGTGTGAGAGAGAGAGAGACCGAGTGTGTGAGAGAGAGAGAGACCGAGTGTGTGAGAGAGAGAGAGACCGAGTGTGTGAGAGAGAGAGAGACCGAGTGTGTGAGAGAGAGAGAGACCGAGTGTGTGAGCGAGAGAGAGACCGAGTGTGTGAGCGAGAGAGAGACCGAGTGTGTGAGCGAGAGAGAGACCGAGTGTGTGAGCGAGAGAGAGACCGAGTGTGTGAGCGAGAGAGAGACCGAGTGTGTGAGCGAGAGAGAGACCGAGTGTGTGAGCGAGAGAGAGACCGAGTGTGTGAGCGAGAGAGAGACCGAGTCTGTGAGCGAGAGAGAGACCGAGTGTGTGAGCGAGAGAGAGACCGAGTGTGTGAGCGAGAGAGAGACCGAGTGTGTGAGCGAGAGAGAGACCGAGTGTGTGAGCGAGAGAGAGACCGAGTGTGTGAGCGAGAGAGAGACCGAGTGTGTGAGCGAGAGAGAGACCGAGGGTGTGAGAGAGAGACTGAGCGTGTGAGAGAGAGAGACCGAGTATGTGAGAGAGAGACCGAGTGTGTGTGAGAGAGAGAGAGAGACCGAGTGTGAGAGAGAGAGAGACCGAGTGTGTGAGAGAAAGAGAGAGACCGAGTGTGTGAGAGAGAGAGAGACCGAGTATGTGAGAGAGAGAGAGACCGAGTGTGTGAGAGAGAGAGACCGAGTGTGTGAGAGAGAGAGAGACCGAGTGTGTGAGCGAGAGAGACCGAGTGTGTGAGAGAGAGAGAGACCGAGTGTGTGAGAGTGAGACCGAGTGTATGAGAGAGAGACCGAGTGTGTGTGAGAGAGACCGAGTGTGTGTGTGAGAGAGAGAGAGACCGAGTGTGAGAGAGAGAGAGACCGAGTGTGTGAGAGAGAGAGAGACCGAGTGTGTGAGAGAGAGAGAGACCGAGTGTGTGAGAGAGAGAGAGACCGAGTGTGAGAGAGAGACCGAGTGTGTGAGAGAGAGTGAGACCGAGTGTGTGAGAGAGAGACCGAGTGTGTGTGAGAGAGAGAGAGACCGAGTGTGTGTGTGAGAGAGAGACCGAGTGTGTGAGAGAGAGAGAGACCGAGTATGTGAGAGAGAGAGGGACCGAGTGATAGAGACAGAGAGACCGAGTGTGAGAGTCAGAGAGACCGAGTGTGTGAGAGAGGGAGACCGAGTGTGTGAGAGAGGGAGACCGAGTGTGTGAGCGAGAGAGACCGAGTGTGTGAGAGAGAGAGAGACCGAGTGTGTGAGAGTGAGACCGAGTGTATGAGAGAGAGACCGAGTGTGTGTGAGAGAGACCGAGTGTGTGTGTGAGAGAGAGAGAGAGAGACCGAGTGTGAGAGAGAGAGAGACCGAGTGTGTGAGAGAGAGAGAGACCGAGTGATGAATTGAATTGAATTGAATTGAGAGACCGAGTGTGTGAGAGAGAGAGAGACCGAGTGTGTGAGAGAGAGTGAGACCGAGTGTGTGAGAGAGAGACCGAGTGTGTGTGTGAGAGAGAGAGAGACCGAGTGTGTGTGTGAGAGAGAGAGAGACCGAGTGTGTGTGAGAGAGAGAGAGAGAGTTTGTGAGAGAGAGAGAGACCGAGTGTGTGAGAGAGAGAGAGAGAGAGAGAGACCGAGTGTGTGTGGGAGAGAGATACCGAGTGTGTGTGTGAGAGAGACCGAGTGTGTGAGAGAGAGAGACCGAGTGTGTGAGATAAAGAGACCGAGTGTGTGTGAGAGAGAGAGAGACCGAGTGTGTGAGAGAGAGAGAGACCGAGTATGTGAGAGAGAGAGGGACCGAGTGTTAGAGACAGAGAGACCGAGTGTGTGAGAGAGGGAGACCGAGTGTGTGAGAGAGGGAGACCGAGTGTGTGAGAGAGGGAGACCGAGTGTGTGAGAGAGGGAGACGGAGTGTGTGTGAGAGAGAGACGGAGTGTGTGTGAGAGAGAGACGGAGTGTGTGTGAGAGAGAGACGGAGTGTGTGTGAGAGAGAGACGGAGTGTGTGGGAGAGAGAGACGGAGTGTGTGTGAGAGAGAGACGGAGTGTGTGTGAGAGAGAGACGGAGTGTGTGTGAGAGAGAGACGGAGTGTGTGTGAGAGAGAGACGGAGTGTGTGTGAGAGAGAGCGGAGTGTGTGTGAGAGAGAGACGGAGTGTGTGTGAGAGAGAGACGGAGTGTGTGTGAGAGAGAGACGGAGTGGTGTGTGAGAGAGAGACGGAGTGTGTGTGAGAGAGAGACCGAGTGTGTGAGAGAGAGACCGAGTGTGTGTGTGAGAGAGAGAGAGACCGAGTGTGTGTGTGTGAGAGAGAGAGAGACCGAGTGTGTGAGAGAGAGAGAGAGACCGAGTGTGTGAGAGTGAGACCGAGTGTGTGAGAGAGAGACCGAGTGTGTGTGTGTGAGAGAGAGAGAGACCGAGTGTGTGTGTGAGAGAGAGAGACCGAGTGTGTGTGTGAGAGAGAGAGACCGAGTGTGTGTGGGAGAGAGAGAGACCGAGTGTGTGTGTGTGAGAGAGACCGAGTGTGTGAGAAAGAGAGAACGAGTGTGAGAGAGAGAGAGAGACCGAGTGTGTGAGAGAGAGAGAGAGAGAGACCGAGTGTGTGAGAGAGAGAGAGACCGAGTGTGAGAGTCAGAGAGACCGAGTGTGAGAGTCAGAGAGACCGAGTGTGAGAGACAGAGACAGAGTGTGAGAGACAGAGAGACCGAGTGTGTGAGAGAGGGAGACGAGTGTGTGAGAGAGGGAGACCGAGTGTGTGAGAGAGGGAGACCGAGTGTGTGAGAGAGGGAGACCGAGTGTGTGAGAGAGAGAGACCGAGTGTGTGTGAGAGATGGCAGTGAATGCACTCAAAGAAAAAGCCTGCAGAGCAATCAATGTATGCAATAAAAATGAAATTATTCAAGAGAGAGACCGAGTGTGTGAGCGAGAGAGACTGAGTGTGTGAGCGAGAGAGAGACCGAGTGTGTGAGAGAGAGAGAGACCGAGTGTGTGAGAGAGACCGAGTGTGTGAGAGAGAGAGAGACCGAGTGTGTGAGATAGAGAGAGACCGAGTGTGTGAGAGAGACCGAGTGTGTGAGAGAGACCGAGTGTGTGAGCGAGAGAGAGACCGAGTGTGTGAGCGAGAGAGAGACCGAGTGTGTGAGCGAGAGAGAGACCGAGTGTGTGAGCGAGAGAGAGACCGAGTGTGTGAGCGAGAGAGAGACCGAGTGTGTGAGCGAGAGAGAGACCGAGTGTGTGAGCGAGAGAGAGACCGAGTGTGTGAGCGAGAGAGAGACCGAGTGTGTGAGCGAGAGAGAGACCGAGTGTGTGAGCGAGAGAGAGACCGAGTGTGTGAGCGAGAGAGAGACCGAGTGTGTGAGCGAGAGAGAGACCGAGTGTGTGAGCGAGAGAGAGACCGAGTGTGTGAGCGAGAGAGAGACCGAGTGTGTGAGCGAGAGAGAGACCGAGTGTGTGAGCGAGAGAGAGACCGAGTGTGTGAGCGAGAGAGAGACCGAGTGTGTGAGCGAGAGAGAGACCGAGTGTGTGAGCGAGAGAGAGACCGAGTGTGTGAGCGAGAGAGAGACCGAGTGTGTGAGCGAGAGAGAGACCGAGTGTGTGAGCGAGAGAGAGACCGAGTGTGTGAGAGAGAGACCGAGCGTGTGAGAGAGAGAGACCGAGTGTGTGAGAGAGAGAGACCGAGTATGTGAGAGAGAGACCGAGTGTGTGTGAGAGAGAGAGACCGAGTGTGAGAGAGAGAGAGACCGAGTGTGTGAGAGAGAGAGACCGAGTGCGTGAGCGAGAGAGACCGAGTGTGTGAGAGAGAGAGAGACCGAGTGTGTGAGAAGTGAGACCGAGTGTATGAGAGAGAGACCGAGTGTGTGTGAGAGAGACCGAGTGTGTGTGTGAGAGAGAGAGAGAGACCGAGTGTGAGAGAGAGAGAGACCGAGTGTGTGAGAGAGAGAGAGACCGAGTGTGTGAGAGAGAGAGAGACCGAGTGTGTGAGAGAGAGACCGAGTGTATGAGAGAGAGACCGAGTGTGTGTGAGAGAGACCGAGTGTGTGAGAGAGAGAGAGACCGAGTGTGTGAGAGAGAGAGAGACCGAGTGTGTGAGAGAGAGTGAGACCGAGTGTGTGAGAGAGAGACCGAGTGTGTGTGAGAGAGAGAGAGACCGAGTGTGTGTGTGAGAGAGAGAGACCGAGTGTGTGAGAGAGAGAGGAGACGAGTGTGTGAGAGAAAGAGAGAGACCGAGTGTGTGAGAGAGAGAGAGACCGAGTGTGTGAGAGAGAGAGAGACCGAGTGCGTGAGCGAGAGAGACCGAGTGCGTGAGAGAGAGAGAGACCGAGTGTGTGAGAGAGAGTGAGACCGAGTGTGTGAGAGAGAGACCGAGTGTGTGTGAGAGAGAGAGAGACCGAGTGTGTGTGTGAGAGAGAGAGACCGAGTGTGTGAGAGAGAGAGAGACCGAGTGTGTGAGAGAGAGAGAGACCGAGTGTGTGAGAGAGAGAGAGACCGAGTGTGTGAGAGAGAGAGAGACCGAGTGCGTGAGCGAGAGAGACCGAGTGTGTGAGAGAGAGAGAGACCGAGTGTATGAGAGAGAGACCGAGTGTGTGTGAGAGAGACCGAGTGTGTGTGTGAGAGAGAGAGAGACCGAGTGTGAGAGAGAGAGAGACCGAGTGTGTGAGAGAGAGAGAGACCGAGTGTGTGAGAGAGAGAGAGACCGAGTGTGTGAGAGAGAGTGAGACCGAGTGTGTGAGAGAGAGACCGAGTGTGTGTGAGAGAGAGAGAGACCGAGTGTGTGTGTGAGAGAGACGAGAGACCGAGTGTGAGAGAGAGAGAGACCGAGTGTGTGAGAGAGAGAGAGACCGAGTGTGTGAGAGAGAGAGAGACCGAGTGTGTGAGAGAGAGAGAGACCGAGTGTGTGAGAGAGAGAGAGACCGAGTGTGTGAGAGAGAGACCGAGTGTGTGTGAGAGAGAGAGAGACCGAGTGTGTGTGTGAGAGAGAGAGACCGAGTGTGTGAGAGAGAGAGAGACCGAGTGTGTGAGAGAAAGAGAGAGACCGAGTGTGTGAGAGAGAGAGAGACCGAGTGTGTGAGAGAGAGAGAGACCGAGTGTGTGAGAGAGAGAGAGACCGAGTGCGTGAGCGAGAGAGACCGAGTGTGTGAGAGAGAGAGAGACCGAGTGTGTGAGAGTGAGACCGAGTGTATGAGAGTGAGACCGAGTGTATGAGAGAGAGACCGAGTGTGTGTGAGAGAGACCGAGTGTGTGTGTGAGGAGGAGGTAGACCGGTAGAGAGAGAGAGACCGAGTGTGTGAGAGAGAGAGAGACCGAGTGTGTGAGAGAGAGAGAGACCGAGTGTGTGAGAGAGAGTGAGACCGAGTGTGTGAGAGAGAGAGAGACCGAGTGTGTGAGAGAGAGAGAGACCGAGTGTGTGAGAGAGAGTGAGACCGAGTGTGTGAGAGAGAGACCGAGTGTGTGTGAGAGAGAGAGAGACCGAGTGTGTGTGTGAGAGAGAGAGAGACCGAGTGTGAGAGAGAGAGAGACCGAGTGTGTGAGAGAGAGAGAGACCGAGTGTGTGAGAGAGAGAGAGACCGAGTGTGTGAGAGAGAGAGAGACCGAGTGTGTGAGAGAGAGTGAGACCGAGTGGTGTGAGAGAGAGACCGAGTGTGTGTGAGAGAGAGAGAGACCGAGTGTGTGTGGTGAGAGAGAGAGACCGAGTGTGTGAGAGAGAGAGAGACCGAGTGTGTGAGAGAAAGAGAGAGACCGAATGTGTGAGAGAGAGAGAGACCGAGTGTGTGAGAGAGAGAGAGACAGAGTGTGTGAGAGAGAGAGAGACCGAGTGCGTGAGCGAGAGAGACCGAGTGTGTGAGAGAGAGAGAGACCGAGTGTGTGAGAGTGAGACCGAGTGTATGAGAGAGAGACCGAGTGTGTGTGAGAGAGACCGAGTGTGTGTGTGAGAGAGAGAGAGACCGAGTGTGAGAGAGAGAGAGACCGAGTGTGTGAGAGAGAGAGAGACCGAGTGTGTGAGAGAGAGAGAGACCGAGTGTGTGAGAGAGAGTGAGACCGAGTGTGTGAGAGAGAGACCGAGTGTGTGTGAGAGAGAGAGAGACCGAGTGTGTGTGTGAGAGAGAGAGAGACCGAGTGTGAGAGAGAGAGAGACCGAGTGTGTGAGAGAGAGAGAGACCGAGTGTGTGAGAGAGAGTGAGACCGAGTGTGTGAGAGAGAGACCGAGTGTGTGTGAGAGAGAGAGAGACCGAGTGTGTGTGTGAGAGAGAGAGACCGAGTGTGTGAGAGAGAGAGAGACCGAGTGTGTGAGAGAAAGAGAGAGACCGAGTGTGTGAGAGAGAGAGAGACCGAGTGTGTGAGAGAAAGAGAGAGACCGAATGTGTGAGAGAGAGAGAGACCGAGTGTGTGAGAGAGAGAGAGACAGAGTGTGTGAGAGAGAGAGAGACCGAGTGTGTGAGAGAGAGAGAGACCGAGTGCGTGAGCGAGAGAGACCGAGTGTGTGAGAGAGAGAGAGACCGAGTGTGTGAGAGTGAGACCGAGTGTATGAGAGAGAGACCGAGTGTGTGTGAGAGAGACCGAGTGTGTGTGTGAGAGAGAGAGAGACCGAGTGTGAGAGAGAGAGAGACCGAGTGTGTGAGAGAGAGAGAGACCGAGTGTGTGAGAGAGAGAGAGACCGAGTGTGTGAGAGAGAGTGAGACCGAGTGTGTGAGAGAGAGACCGAGTGTGTGTGAGAGAGAGAGAGACCGAGTGTGTGTGTGAGAGAGAGAGAGACCGAGTGTGTGTGAGAGAGAGAGAGAGAGTGTGTGAGAGAGAGAGAGACCGAGTGTGTGAGAGAGAGAGAGAGAGAGAGACCGAGTGTGTGTGGGAGAGAGATACCGAGTGTGTGTGTGAGAGAGACCGAGTGTGTGAGAGAGAGAGAACGAGTGTGAGAGAGAAAGAGACCGAGTGTGTGTGAGAGAGAGAGAGACCGAGTGTGTGAGAGAGAGACCGAGTGTGTGAGAGAGAGAGAGACCGAGTATGTGAGAGAGAGAGGGACCGAGTGTTAGAGACAGAGAGACCGAGTGTGAGAGTCAGAGAGACCGAGTGTGTGTGAGAGAGAGACCGAGTGTGTGAGAGAGAGAGAGACCGAGTATGTGAGAGAGAGAGGGACCGAGTGTTAGAGACAGAGAGACCGAGTGTGAGAGTCAGAGAGACCGAGTGTGTGAGAGAGGGAGACCGAGTGTGTGAGAGAGGGGAGACCGAGTGTGTGAGAGAGGGAGACGGAGTGTGTGTGAGAGAGACGGAGTGTGTGTGAGAGAGAGACGGAGTGTGTGTGAGAGAGAGACGGAGTGTGTGGGAGAGAGAGACGGAGTGTGTGTGAGAGAGAGACGGAGTGTGTGTGAGAGAGAGACGGAGTGTGTGTGAGAGAGAGACGGAGTGTGTGTGAGAGAGAGACGGAGTGTGTGTGAGAGAGAGACGGAGTGTGTGTGAGAGAGAGACGGAGTGTGTGTGAGAGAGAGACGGAGTGTGTGTGAGAGAGAGACGGAGTGTGTGTGAGAGAGAGACGGAGTGTGTGTGAGAGAGAGACCGAGTGTGTGTGAGAGAGAGACCGAGTGTGTGTGAGAGATGGCAGTGAATGCACTCAAAGAAAAAGCCTGCAGGGCAATCAATGTATGCAATAAAAATGAAATTATTCAAAATCAGCATCTTAATTAGAATTTGGACCAAAATATTTGACAGTGTAATCCTACCAATAGCTCTTTATGGAAGTGAGGTTTGGGGGCCACTCAATAAACTGGACTTTAAAATGTGGGACAAACATCCAATTGAAGCCCTACAAGCAGAATTCTGTCGGAAAATTCTACAAGGCCAGAGAAATACACCAACTAATGCATGTAGGGCAGAATTGGCCCGTTTTCCAGTAATAATGAAAATATCATTAAAATTTTGGCTACATCTAAATTCAAGTCTGCAATTTAAAGCACTTCAAACCCAAGAGCTGAGCCCAAAAACGAGCCCCCTCAGTCACCTGGTGTTGGACTTCACCAACCAAGCTGACACCAGCACTGCTTCAAAAGAAAGAATTCCAATAAGCAAAATCATGAACCAATCATATTCATTGAATCATATTTACAACATTGGAAAAACTAAACAAAATCCCAAACGCGACTAAATTGCTATCTGACCCTAATATGAATTGGCTGATTATCTCTACTCTGTCAGAGATACGAAGCAGAGACAGATCCTTACCAAGTACAGGCTGAGTGACCACCGATTGGCAATAGAAACCGGCAGACATAAAAAGACATGGCTACCCAAAGAGGAGCGTGTATGTGGTCACTGCATGACAGGGGAGGTAGAGACAGAGATGCGCTTTCTCCTTTACTGTGATAAATATTCCTCACAAAGAGATTCATTATTCACAGAAATGACTACATTTATTCCACATTTTTACTTACTAAACCCAGAGGAAACACTAAGAATACTCATGGGCGGAGGAGCAATGGCTCCTCTTGCAGCCAAATATGTATTTTCCTGCCATAGCCTGAGGGACACTGAATAATAACATCTGCATAGTAAATCATTATTGTTATTTCTATTATTATTGTTGTTTATCATTCCAAATAGTAGTGGTATGGGTGGTAATGGGAATGATGACAGTTTAGTGATGGTAGTAGTAGTAATGATATCATGGAGAAGATGACCGTTAGTTATAAGTTAGTTATAATTTCATTTTCCATATTTAGATTTTATATTTATTACATTTCTACTATTGACTGTTAACATTTTATTGTTATTATTTTTGTATTTAATTTTGTATTATTATTTACTACCATTTTATATTATTATTTGCTATCGTTTATAATTTTGTTACAATGTATATTGTATACATTGTTGCTTTGGCAATATTGACACAATGTTTTTCATGCCAATAAAGCAGCTTGAATTTGAATTTGAGAGACCGAGTGTGTGTGTGTGTGTGTGTGTGTGTGTGTGTGTGTGTGTGTGTGTGAGAGAGAGAGAGAGAGACTGAGTGTGTGTGAGAGAGAGACGGAGTGTGTGTGAGAGAGAGACTGAGTGTGTGAGAGAGAGAGACTGAGTGTGTGAGAGAGAGAGAAAGAGAGAGACCGAGTGTGTGTGAGAGAGAGCGAGACCGAGTGTGAGAGAGAGAGAGGGAGAGACCGAGTGTGAGAGAGAGAGAGGGAGAGAGAGAGACCGAGTGTGTGTGTGAGAGCGAGAGACCGTGTGTGTGAGAGAGAGACTGAGTGTGTGTGTGTTAGAGAGACCGAGTGTGTGAGAGAGAGAGAGTGACAGTGTGTGAGAGGAGAGAGAGCCGAGTGTATGTGTTAGAGAGAGGAGAGAGCGAGACGCCGGGTGTGAGAGAGAGAGAGAAGCCGGGTGTGAGAGAGAGAGAGAGAGACGCCGGGTGTGAGAGAGAAGCCAGGTGTGAGAGAGAGAGAGACGCCGGGTGTGAGAGAGAGAGAGAGACACCGGTGTGAGAGAGAGAGAGAGAGAGAGACAAACCGGGTGTGAGAGAGAGAGAGAGAGAGAGACGCCGGGTGTGAGAGAGAGAGAGAGAAGCCGGGTGTGAGAGAGAGAGAGAGACGCCGGTGTGAGAGAGACGCCGGGTGTGAGAGAGAGAGAGAGAGAAGCCGGGTGTGAGAGAGAGAGAGAGACGCCGGGTGTGAGAGAGAGAGAGAGAAGCCGGGTGTGAAGAGAGAGAGAGAGACGACCGGGTGTGAGAGAGAGAGAGAAGCCGGGTGTGAGAGAGAGAGAGAGAGACCGAGTGTATGTGTGAGAGAGGGAGAGCGAGACACCGGGTGTGTGAGAGAGCGAGACGCCGGGTGTGAGAGAGCGAGAGAGACGCCGGGTGTGAGAGAGAGAGAGAAGCCGGGTGTGAGAGAGAGAGACGCCGGGTTGTGAGAGAGAGAGAGAGACGCCTTGTGTGAGAGGGAGAGAGGGAGACTTGGCGGTGCGCGAGAGAAAAGGAGACTTGGCGGAGCGAGAGAGATGGACGTGTCGGAGTGCGAGAGGGAGACGTGTCAGGGCGTGAGAGAAAGAGGGAGACGTGACAGGGCACGAGAGAGAAAGGGAGACGCGTCGGGCGTGAGAGAAAAGGAGACTTGGCGGAGCGCGAGAGATGGACGTGTCTGAGTGCGAGAGAGAGGGAGACGTGAAGGGGCGCGAGAGAGGGAGACGTGTTCGAGCGCCAGAGAGGGAGACGTGTTCGAGAGAGAGAGGGAGATGTGTCGGGGCTCGAGAGAAAAGGAGACTTGGCGGAGCGACAGAGAGAGGGAGACGTGGCGGAGATCGAGAGAGAGAGGGAAACTTGGAGAAGCAAAGTGTGGCAGAGAGAGGAGGAGAAGTGGCAGAGCGCGAGAGAGGGAGAAGTGGCGGAGAGAGAAAAGCAGTTGGTGCGCTGGAGGGAGAGACGTGGCGGAGCGCGAGACAGGGAGACTTGGCGGAGAGAGGGAGTCGTGGCGGAGAGAGGGAGAGGTGGCAGAGAGAGGGAGAAGTGGCAGAGAGAGACGTGGTGGAGAGAGAGGAGACGTGGCGGAGTGCTAGAGAGAGAGACGTGGCGGAGTGCTAGAGAGGGAGATGTGGCAGAGCGCGAGAGAGAGGCGTGGAGGAGAGAGAGACATGGCGGAGAGAGAGAGAGGCGTGAAGGAGAGAGGGAGACGTGGCGGAGCGCGAGAGAGAGAGGCGTGGAGGAGAGAGAGACGTGGCGGAGAGAGAGAGGCGTGAAGGAGAGAGACGTGGAGGAGAGAGAGATACGTGGCGAAGCGCGAGACGGCGTGCGAGAGAGAGGCGTGGAGGAGAGAGAGGGGGGGAGACGCGTGAGCGAGAGGGAGACGTGGTGGAGCGCTGGAGGGGGAGACGTGGCGGAGCGCGAGACGGAGAGGGGGTGTTGTGGCAGAGAGAGAGAGAGAGACGTGGCGGAGTGCTAGATAGAGAGACGTGGCGGAGCGCGAGAGAGACATGGCGGAGCGAGAGAGAGAGAGAGAGACATGGTTGAGAGAGAGAGAAGGAGACGTGGCGTAGTGCTAGAGAGAGGGGCGTGGAGGAGAGAGAGACGTGGTGGAGCGCGAGAGAGAGAGACGTGGCGGAGCGTGAGAGAGAGAGGCGTGAAGGAGAGAGAGAGACGTGGCGGAGCGCGAGAGAGAGAGGCATGGAGGAGAGAGAGGCGTGAAGGAGAGAGACGTTGCGGAGAGAGAGAGGCGTGGAGGAGAGAGAGATACGTGGCGAAGCACGAGACGTGACGGCGCGCGATAGAGAGGCGTGGAGGAGAGAGATGTGGCGGAGCGCGAGAGAGGGAGACGTGGCGGAGAGGGAGAAAGAGGGAGACGTGGTGGAGCGCTGGAGGGGGAGACGTGGCGGATCGCGAGACGGAGAGGGGGAGTTGTGGCAGAGAGAGAGAGGTGGTGGAGTGTGAGAGAGACGTGGTGGAGCGAGAGAGAGGGAGACATGGTTGAGAGAGAGAGGAGACGTGGCGGAGAGAGAGACGTGGCGGAGCGCGAGAGAGAGAGACGTGGCGGAGAGAGAGACATGGCGGAGAGAGAGAGAGAGACGTGGCGGAGCACGAGAGAGAGACGTGGCGGAGAGAGAGATAGAGAAGTGGCGGAGCACGAGAGAGAGACGTGGAGGAGAGAGAGAGGGAGACGTGTCGGAGCGCTAGAGAGAGATACGTGGCAGAGAGAGAGAGGGAGACGTGGCGGATAGGGAGACGTGGCGGAGAGAGGGGGAGGGAGAAGTGGCAGAGAGGGAGAAGTGGCGGAGTGCTAGGGAGAGACGTGGCGGAGTGCTAGAGAGAGACGTGGCGGAGAGAGAGAGAGGCTTGAAGGAGAGAGAGACATGGCGGAGCGCGAGAGAGAGGTGTGGAGGAGAGACATAGCGGAGAGAGAGAGACGTGAAGGAGAGAGAGAGAGACAAGGCGGAGCGCTAGAGAGATACGTGGCAGAGAGAGGGAGACGTGGCGGAGCGCGAGAGAGGAAGAAGTGGCAGAGAGAGAGGGAGACATTGTGGAGCGGGAGAGAGAGAGATGGAGACGTGGCAGAGCTGGAGAGAGAGAGGGAGACGTGGCAGAGCTGGAGAGAGAGAGAGAGACGTGGCAGAGCTGGAGAGAGAGAGGGAGACGTGGCAGAGCTGGAGAGAGAGAGGGAGACGTGGCAGAGCTGGAGAGAGAGAGGGAGACGTGGCGGAGCGGGAGAGAGAGGGAGACGTGGCGGAGAGAGAGGGAGACGTGGCGGAGCGGGAGAGAGAGACAGGGAGACGTGGCGGAGCGGGAGAGAGAGAGGGAGTTGTGGCAGAGGGAGACGTGGCGGAGTGGGAGAGGGGGAGACGTGGTAGAGCGCGAGGAGGAGACGTGGCAGAGTGCAGGAGAAAAGGAGATGTGGCAGAGCGTGCGAGAGAGAGGTAGACGTAGCAGAGGGACGTGTCGGAGTGCGAGAGAGAGAGGGAGACGTGGCGGAGCAAGAGAGAGGGACGTTTTGGAGTGCGAGTGAGATAGGGAGACGTGGCGGAGAGCGCGAGAGAAAGAGGGAGGCAGAGCGGGAGAGAGAGAGGGAGACTTGGATGAGAGAGAGAGAGAGAGAGAGAGAGGGAGACGTGGGGGAGATGTGGAGAAGCGAATGAGGGGGAGATGTGTAGGAGAGCGAGAGAGAGGGAGACGTGGTGGAGCGCGAGAGAGGGAGACGTGGCAGAGCGGGAGAGAAAGAGAGGGAGACGTGGCGGAGAGCGCGAGAGAAAGAGGGAGGCGGAGCGAGAGAGAGGGAGACGTGCAGGAGAGAGAGAGGGAGATGTTGCGGAGCGGGAGAGAGAGGGAGACATGGCTGAGCGGGAGAGAGAGAGGGAGACGTGGCTGAGCGGGAGAGAGGAAGATGTGGCGGAGAGAGAGAGAGAGAGAGGGAGGCGTGGCGGAGTGGGAGAGAAAGACAGGGAGAAGTGGCAGAGAGAGAGAGTGGGAGACGTGGCGAAGAGAGAGAGAGGGGGAGACGTGGCGAAGAGAGAGAGAGGGGGAGACGTGGCGGAACGCGAGAGAGAGACGTGGCGGAGCGGGAGAGAGAGAGGGAGATGTGGCGGAGCGGGAGAGAGAGAGGGAGACGTGGCAGAGCGGGAGAGAGAGGGAGACGTGGCGGAGCGGGAGAGAGAGACAGGGAGACGTGGCGGAGCGGGAGAGACGTGGCGGAGCGGGAGAGAGAGAGGGAGTTGTGGCAGAGGGAGACGTGGCAGAGTGGGAGAGGGGGAGACGTGGTAGAGCGCGAGGAGGAGACGTGGCAGAGCTAGAGAGGGAGACTTGGTGGAGCGTGAGAGAGAGGGGGAGACGTGGCGGAGTGCAGGAGAAAAGGAGATGTGGCAGAGCGCGCGAGAGAGAGGGAGACGTGGCGGAGTGAGAGAGAGGGACGTTTTGGAGTGCGAGTGAGATAGGGAGACGTGGCGGAGAGGCGCGAGAGAAAGAGAGAAAGAGGGAGCGGAGCGGGAGAGAGAGAGAGAGGGAGACTTGGATGAGAGAGAGAGAGAGGGAGACGTGGGGGAGATGTGGAGAAGCGAATGAGGGGGAGATGTGTAGGAGAGCGAGAGAAAAGGATACTTGGCTGAGTGAGAGAGAGGGACGTGTCGGAGTGCGAGAGAGAGGGAGACGTGGTGGAGCGCGAGAGAGGGAGACGTGGTGGAGCGCGAGAGAGGGAGACGTGGCAGAGCGGGAGAGAAAGAGAGAGGTAGACGTGGCGGAGAGAGGGGGAGACGTGGCGGAGTTCGTGTGAGAGAGAGGAGGAGATGTGGCGGAGTTCGTGTGAGAGAGAGGGGGAGACGTGGCGGAGTTCGTGTGAGAGAGAGGGGAGATGTGGTAGAGTGCGAGAGGGAGACTTGCCGGAGCGCGAGAGAAAGGAGACTTGACAGAGCGAGAGAGAGGGAAACGAGAGAGAGACGTAGTGGAGCGGGAGAGAGAGACGTAGTGGGGCGGGAGAGAGAGACGTAGTGGGGCGGGAGAGAGAGACGTAGTGGGGCGGGAGAGAGACGTAGTGGAGAGGGAGACGTTGCGGAGGGGGAGACGTGGTAGAGCGCGAGGAGGAGAAGTGGCAGAGCTAGAGAGGGAGACTTGGTGGAGCGTGGGAGAGGGGGAGACGTGGCAGAGCTAGAGAGGGAGACTTGGTGGAGCGGGAGAAAAGGAGATGTGGCAGAGCGCGCGAGAGAGAGGGAGACGTGGTAGAGCGCGAGTAGGAGACGTGGCAGAGCTAGAGAGGGAGACGTAGTGAGCGGGAGAGGGGGCGACGTGGTAGAGCGCGAGTAGGAGACGTGGCAGAGCTAGAGAGGGAGACTTGGTGGAGCGTGAGAGAGAGGGGGAGACGTGGCGGAGTGCGGGAGAAAAGGAGATGTGACAGAGTGCGCGCGAGAGAGAGGGAGACGTGGCAGAGCGAGAGAGAGGGACGTGTCGGAGTGCGAGGGAGACGTGGTGGAGAGCGCGAGAGAAAGAGGGAGGCGGAGCGGGAGAGAGAGAGAGGGAGACTTGGATGAGAGAGAGAGACGTGGCGGAGTAAGAGAGAAAAGGAGACTTGGCGGAGCGAGAGAGAGGGGACGTGTCGGAGCGTGAGAGAGGGACGTTTCGGAGTGAGAGAGAGAGGGAGACGTGGCGGAGAGCGCGAGAGAAAGAGGGAGGCGGAGCGGGAGAGAGAGGGAGACTTGGATGAGAGAGAGAGAAAAGGATACTTGGCGG
The DNA here is from genome assembly GCF_002021735.2 of Oncorhynchus kisutch. Classification (NCBI taxonomy): domain Eukaryota; kingdom Metazoa; phylum Chordata; class Actinopteri; order Salmoniformes; family Salmonidae; genus Oncorhynchus; species Oncorhynchus kisutch. The sequence goes on along the minus strand of NC_034183.2, from coordinate 45,544,902 downwards.
AGCGAGAGAGAGGGACGTGTCGGAGTGCGAGAGAGAGAGGGAGACGTGGCGGAGCGCGAGAGAGGGAGACGTGGAGGAGCAGGAGAGAGAGAGGGAGATGTTGCGGAGCGGGAGAGAGAGGGAGACATGGCTGAGCGGGAGAGAGAGAGGGAGACGTGGCTGAGCGGGGAGAGAGAGAGGAAGATGTGGCGGAGCAGGAGGGAGAGGGGGAGATGTGGCGGAGAGAGAGAGAGAGGGAGGTGTGGCGGAGTGGTCTGTCATAATATAATAGAGACTAGATCTAGCTGGTCTGTCATAATATATAGAGACAGTAGATCTAGCTGGTCTGTCATAATTAATAGAGACAGTAGATCTAGCTGGTCTGTCATAATATAATAGAGACAGTAGATCTAGCTGGTCTGTCATAATATAATAGAGACAGTAGATCTAGCTGGTCTGTCATAATATAATAGACAGTAGATCTAGCTGGTCTGTCATAATATAATAGAGACAGTAGATCTAGCTGGTCTGTCATAATATAATAGAGACAGTAGATCTAGCTGGTCTGTCATAATATATAGAGACAGTAGATCTAGCTGGTCTGTCATAATATAATAGAGACAGTAGATCTAGCTGGTCTGTCATAAATAATAGAGACAGTAGATCTAGCTGGTCTGTCATAATATAATAGAGACAGTAGATCTAGCTGGTCTGTCATAATATAATAGAGACAGTAGATCTAGCTGGTCTGTCATAATATAATAGAGACAGTAGATCTAGCTGGTCTGTCATAATATAATAGAGACAGTAGATCTAGCTGGTCTGTCATAATATAATAGAGACATAGATACAGTAGATCTAGCTGGTCTGTCATAATATAATAGAGACAGTATCTAGCTGGTCTGTCATTATAATAGAGACAGTAGATCTAGCTGGTCTGTCATAATATAATAGAGACAGTAGATCTAGCTGGTCTGTCATAATATAATAGAGACAGTAGATCTAGCTGGTCTGTCATAATATAATAAGACAGTAGATCTAGCTGGTCTGTCATAATATAATAGAGACAGTAGATCTAGCTGGTCTGTCATAATATAATAGAGACAGTAGATCTAGCTGGTCTGTCATAATATAGAGACAGTAGATCTAGCTGGTCTGTCATAATATAATAGAGACAGTAGATCTAGCTGGTCTGTCATAATATAATAGAGACAGTAGATCTAGCTGGTCTGTCATAATATAATAGAGACAGTAGATCTAGCTGGTCTGTCATAATATAATAGAGACAGTAGATCTAGCTGGTCTGTCATAATATAGAGACAGTAGATCTAGCTGGTCTGTCATAATATAATAGAGACAGTATCTAGCTGGTCTGTCATAATATAATAGAGACAGTAGATCTAGCTGGTCTGTCATAATATAATAGAGACAGTAGATCTAGCTGGTCTGTCATAATATAATAGAGACAGTAGATCTAGCTGGTCTGTCATAATATAATAGAGACAGTAGATCTAGCTGGTCTGTCATAATATAATAGAGACAGTAGATCTAGCTGGTCTGTCATAATATAATAGAGACAGTAGATCTAGCTGGTCTGTCATAATAATAATAGAGACAGTAGATCTACTGGTCTGTCTCTAATATATATAGAGACAGTAGATCTAGCTGGTCTGTCATAATATAATAGAGACAGTAGATCTAGCTGGTCTGTCAAATATAATAGAGACAGTAGATCTAGCTGGTCTGTCATATAATAATAGAGACAGTAGATCTAGCTGGTCTGTCATAATATAATAGAGACAGTAGATCTAGCTGGTCTGTCATAATATAATAGAGACAGTAGATCTAGCTGGTCTGTCATAATATATAGAGACAGTAGATCTAGCTGGTCTGTCATAATATAATAGAGACAGTAGATCTAGCTGGTCTGTCATAATATAATAGAGACAGTAGATCTAGCTGGTCTGTCATAATATAATAGAGACAGTAGATCTAGCTGGTCTGTCATAATATAATAGACATAGAGACAGTATCTAGCTGGTCTGTCATAATATAATAGAGACAGTAGATCTAGCTGGTCTGTCAAATATAATAGAGACAGTAGATCTAGCTGGTCTGTCATAATATAATAGAGACAGTAGATCTAGCTGGTCTGTCATAATATAATAGAGACAGTAGATCTAGCTGGTCTGTCATAATATAATAGAGACAGTATCTAGCTGGTCTGTCATAATATAATAGAGACAGTAGATCTAGCTGGTCTGTCATAATATAATAGAGACAGTAGATCTAGCTGGTCTGTCATAATATAATAGAGACAGTAGATCTAGCTGGTCTGTCATAATATAATAGAGACAGTAGATCTAGCTGGTCTGTCATAATATAATAGAGACAGTAGATCTAGCTGGTCTGTCATAATATTAGAGACAGTAGATCTAGCTGGTCTGTCATAATATAATAGAGACAGTAGATCTAGCTGGTCTGTCATAATATATAGACATAGAGACAGTATATCTGGTCTGTCATAATATAATAGAGACAGTAGATCTAGCTGGTCTGTCATAATATATAGAGACAGTAGATCTAGCTGGTCTGTCATAATATAATAGAGACAGTAGATCTAGCTGGTCTGTCATAATATAATAGAGACAGTAGATCTAGCTGGTCTGTCATAATATAATAGAGACAGTAGATCTAGCTGGTCTGTCATAATATAATAGAGACAGTAGATCTAGCTGGTCTGTCATAATATAATAGAGACAGTAGCTAGCTGGTCTGTCATAATATAATAGAGACAGTAGATCTAGCTGGTCTGTCATAATATAATAGAGACAGTAGATCTAGCTGGTCTGTCATAATATAATAGAGACAGTAGATCTAGCTGGTCTGTCATAATATATAGAGACAGTAGATCTAGCTGGTCTGTCATAATATAATAGAGACAGTAGATCTAGCTGGTCTGTCATAATATAATAGAGACAGTAGATCTAGCTGGTCTGTCATAATATAATAGAGACAGTAGATCTAGCTGGTCTGTCATAATATAATAGAGACAGTAGATCTAGCTGGTCTGTCATAATATAATAGAGACAGTAGATCTAGCTGGTCTGTCATAATATAATAGAGACAGTAGATCTAGCTGGTCTGTCATAATATAATAGAGACAGTAGATCTAGCTGGTCTGTCATAATATAATAGAGACAGTAGATCTAGCTGGTCTGTCATAATATAATAGAGACAGTAGATCTAGCTGGTCTGTCATAATATAATAGAGACAGTAGATCTAGCTGGTCTGTCATAATATAATAGAGACAGTAGATCTAGCTGGTCTGTCATAATATAATAGAGACAGTAGATCTAGCTGGTCTGTCATAATATAATAGAGACAGTAGATCTAGCTGGTCTGTCATAATATAATAGAGACAGTAGATCTAGCTGGTCTGTCATAATATAATAGAGACAGTAGATCTAGCTGGTCTGTCATAATATAATAGAGACAGTAGATCTAGCTGGTCTGTCATAATATAATAGAGACAGTAGATCTAGCTGGTCTGTCATAATATAATAGAGACAGTAGATCTAGCTGGTCTGTCATAATATAATAGAGACAGTAGATCTAGCTGGTCTGTCATAATATAATAGAGACAGTAGATCTAGCTGGTCTGTCATAATATAATAGAGACAGTAGATCTAGCTGGTCTGTCATAATATAATAGAGACAGTAGATCTAGCTGGTCTGTCATAATATAATAGAGACAGTAGATCTAGCTGGTCTGTCATAATATAATAGAGACAGTAGATCTAGCTGGTCTGTCATAATAAATAGAGACAGTAGATCTAGCTGGTCTGTCATAATATAATAGAGACAGTAGATCTAGCTGGTCTGTCATAATATAATAGAGACAGTAGATCTAGCTGGTCTGTCATAATATATAGAGATAGACAGTAGATCTAGCTGGTCTGTCATAATATAATAGAGACAGTAGATCTAGCTGGTCTGTCATAATATAATAGAGACAGTAGATCTAGCTGGTCTGTCATAATATAATAGAGACAGTAGATCTAGCTGGTCTGTCATAATATAATAGAGACAGTAGATCTAGCTGGTCTGTCATAATATAATAGAGACAGTAGATCTAGCTGGTCTGTCATAATATAATAGAGACAGTAGATCTAGCTGGTCTGTCATAATATAATAGAGACAGTAGATCTAGCTGGTCTGTCATAATTATAGAGACAGTAGATCTAGCTGGTCTGTCATAATATAAAGACAGTAGATCTAGCTGGTCTGTCATAATATAATAGAGACAGTAGATCTAGCTGGTCTGTCATAATATAATAGAGACAGTAGATCTAGCTGGTCTGTCATAATAATAGAGAGTAGATCTAGCTGGTCTGTCATAATATAATAGAGACAGTAGATCTAGCTGGTCTGTCATAATATAATAGAGACAGTAGATCTAGCTGGTCTGTCATAATATAATAGAGACAGTAGATCTAGCTGGTCTGTCATAATATAATAGAGACACAGATCTAGATTCTGGTCTGTCATAATATAATAGAGACAGTAGATCTAGCTGGTCTGTCATAATATAATAGAGACAGTAGATCTAGCTGGTCTGTCATAATATAATAGAGACAGTAGATCTAGCTGGTCTGTCATAATATAATAGAGACAGTAGATCTAGCTGGTCTGTCATAATATAATAGAGACAGTAGATCTAGCTGGTCTGTCATATATAATAGAGACAGTAGATCTAGCTGGTCTGTCATAATATAATAGAGACAGTAGATCTAGCTGGTCTGTCATAATAATAGAGACAGTAGATCTAGCTGGTCTGTCATAATATAATAGAGACAGTAGATCTAGCTGGTCTGTCATAATTAATAGAGACAGTAGATCTAGCTGGTCTGTCATAATATAATAGAGACAGTAGATCTAGCTGGTCTGTCATAATATAATAGAGACAGTAGATCTAGCTGGTCTGTCATAATATAATAGAGACAGTAGATCTAGCTGGTCTGTCATAATATAATAGAGACAGTAGATCTAGCTGGTCTGTCATAAATATAGAGACAGTAGATCTAGCTGGTCTGTCATAATATAATATAGACAGAGACAGTAGATCTAGCTGGTCTGTCATAATATAATAGAGACAGTAGATCTAGCTGGTCTGTCATAATATAATAGAGACAGTAGATCTAGCTGGTCTGTCATATATAATAGAGACAGTAGATCTAGCTGGTCTGTCATAATATAATAGAGACAGATACAGTAGATCTAGCTGGTCTGTCATAATATAATAGAGACAGTAGATCTAGCTGGTCTGTCATAATATAATAGAGACAGTAGATCTAGCTGGTCTGTCATAATATAATAGAGACAGTAGATCTAGCTGGTCTCAAATATAATAGAGACAGTAGATCTAGCTGGTCTGTCATAATATAATAGAGACAGTAGATCTAGCTGGTCTGTCATAATATAATAGAGACAGTAGATCTAGCTGGTCTGTCATAATATAATAGAGACAGTAGATCTAGCTGGTCTGTCATAATATAATAGAGACAGTAGATCTAGCTGGTCTGTCATAATATAATAGAGACAGTAGATCTAGCTGGTCTGTCATATATAATAGAGACAGTAGATCTAGCTGGTCTGTCATATATAATAGAGACAGTAGATCTAGCTGGTCTGTCATAATATAATAGAGACAGTAGATCTAGCTGGTCTGTCATAATATAATAGAGACAGTAGATCTAGCTGGTCTGTCATAATATAATAGAGACAGTAGATCTAGCTGGTCTGTCATATATAATAGAGACAGTAGATCTAGCTGGTCTGTCATATATAATAGAGACAGTAGATCTAGCTGGTCTGTCATAATATAATAGAGACAGTAGATCTAGCTGGTCTGTCATAATATAATAGAGACAGTAGATCTAGCTGGTCTGTCATAATATAATAGAGACAGTAGATCTAGCTGGTCTGTCATAATATAATAGAGACAGTAGATCTAGCTGGTCTGTCAATATAAATAGAGACAGTACTAGCTGGTCTGTCATAATATAATAGAGACAGTAGATCTAGCTGGTCTGTCATATAAATAGAGACAGTAGATCTAGCTGGTCTGTCATAATATAATAGAGACATAGAGATAGATCTAGCTGGTCTGTCATAATATAATAGACAGTAGATCTAGCTGGTCTGTCATAATATAATAGAGACAGTAGATCTAGCTGGTCTGTCATAATATAATAGAGACAGTAGATCTAGCTGGTCTGTCATAATATAATAGAGACAGTAGATCTAGCTGGTCTGTCATAATATAATAGAGACAGTAGATCTAGCTGGTCTGTCATAATATAATAGAGACAGTAGATCTAGCTGGTCTGTCATATATAATAGAGACAGTAGATCTAGCTGGTCTGTCATAATATAATAGAGACAGTAGATCTAGCTGGTCTCATAATATAATAGAGACAGTAGATCTAGCTGGTCTGTCATAATATAATAGAGACAGTAGATCTAGCTGGTCTGTCATAATATAATAGAGACAGTAGATCTAGCTGGTCTGTCATAATATAATAGAGACAGTAGATCTAGCTGGTCTGTCATAATATAATAGAGACAGTAGATCTAGCTGGTCTGTCATAATATAATAGAGACAGTAGATCTAGCTGGTCTGTCATAATATAATAGAGAGACAGTAGATCTAGCTGGTCTGTCATAATATAATAGAGACAGTAGATCTAGCTGGTCTGTCATAATATAATAGAGACAGTAGATCTAGCTGGTCTGTCATAATATAATAGAGACAGTAGATCTAGCTGGTCTGTCATAATATAATAGAGACAGTAGATCTAGCTGGTCTGTCATAATATAATAGAGACAGTAGATCTAGCTGGTCTGTCATAATATAATAGAGACAGTAGATCTAGCTGGTCTGTCATAATATAATAGAGACAGTAGATCTAGCTGGTCTGTCATAATATAATAGAGACAGTAGATCTAGCTGGTCTGTCATAATATAATAGAGACAGTAGATCTAGCTGGTCTGTCATAATATAATAGAGACAGTAGATCTAGCTGGTCTGTCATATATAAATAGAGACAGTAGATCTAGCTGGTCTGTCATAATATAATAGAGACAGTAGATCTAGCTGGTCTGTCATATATAATAGAGACAGTAGATCTAGCTGGTCTGTCATAATATAATAGAGACAGTAGATCTAGCTGGTCTGTCATATATAATAGAGACAGTAGATCTAGCTGGTCTGTCAAATATAATAGAGACAGTAGATCTAGCTGGTCTGTCATAATATAATAGAGACAGTAGATCTAGCTGGTCTGTCATAATATAATAGAGACAGTAGATCTAGCTGGTCTGTCATAATATAATAGAGACAGTAGATCTAGCTGGTCTGTCATAATATAATAGAGACAGTAGATCTAGCTGGTCTGTCATAATATAATAGAGACAGTAGATCTAGCTGGTCTGTCATAATATAATAGAGACAGTAGATCTAGCTGGTCTGTCATATTAATAGACAGTAGATCTAGCTGGTCTGTCATAATATAATAGAGACAGTAGATCTAGCTGGTCTGTCATAATAAATAGAGACAGTAGATCTAGCTGGTCTGTCATATATAATAGAGACAGTAGATCTAGCTGGTCTGTCATAATATAATAGAGACAGTAGATCTAGCTGGTCTGTCATAATATAATAGAGACAGTAGATCTAGCTGGTCTGTCATAATATAATAGAGACAGTAGATCTAGCTGGTCTGTCATAATATAATAGAGACAGTAGATCTAGCTGGTCTGTCATAATATAATAGAGACAGTAGATCTAGCTGGTCTGTCATAATATAATAGAGACAGTAGATCTAGCTGGTCTGTCATAATATAAGAGACAGTAGATCTAGCTGGTCTGTCATAATATAATAGAGACAGTAGATCTAGCTGGTCTGTCATAATATAATAGAGACAGTAGATCTAGCTGGTCTGTCATAATATAATAGAGACAGTAGATCTAGCTGGTCTGTCATATATAATAGAGACAGTAGATCTAGCTGGTCTGTCATAATATAATAGAGACAGTAGATCTAGCTGGTCTGTCATAATATAATAGAGAGACAGTAGATCTAGCTGGTCTGTCATAATATAATAGAGACAGTAGATCTAGCTGGTCTGTCATAATATAATAGAGACAGTAGATCTAGCTGGTCTGTCATAATATAATAGAGACAGTAGATCTAGCTGGTCTGTCATAAATAATAGAATAGAGATAGATCTAGCTGGTCTGTCATAATATAATAGAGACAGTAGATCTAGCTGGTCTGTCATATATAATAGAGACAGTAGATCTAGCTGGTCTGTCATAATATAATAGAGACAGTAGATCTAGCTGGTCTGTCATAATATAATAGAGACAGTAGATCTAGCTGGTCTGTCATAATATATAGAGACAGTAGATCTAGCTGGTCTGTCATAATATAATAGAGACAGTAGATCTAGCTGGTCTGTCATAATATAATAGAGACAGTAGATCTAGCTGGTCTGTCATATATAATAGAGACAGTAGATCTAGCTGGTCTGTCATAATATAATAGAGACAGTAGATCTAGCTGGTCTGTCATATATAATAGAGACAGTAGATCTAGCTGGTCTGTCATAATATAATAGAGACAGTAGATCTAGCTGGTCTGTCATAATATAATAGAGACAGTAGATCTAGCTGGTCTGTCATAATATAATAGAGACAGTAGATCTAGCTGGTCTGTCATAATATAATAGAGACAGTAGATCTAGCTGGTCTGTCATAATATAATAGAGACAGTAGATCTAGCTGGTCTGTCATAATATAATAGAGACAGTAGATCTAGCTGGTCTGTCATAATATAATAGAGACAGTAGATCTAGCTGGTCTGTCATAATATAATAGAGACAGTAGATCTAGCTGGTCTGTCATAATATATAGAGACAGTAGATCTAGCTGGTCTGTCATATATAATAGAGACAGTAGATCTAGCTGGTCATAATATAATAATAGAGACAGTAGATCTAGCTGGTCTGTCATAATATAATAGAGACAGTAGATCTAGCTGGTCTGTCATAATATAATAGAGACAGTAGATCTAGCTGGTCTGTCATAATATAATAGAGACAGTAGATCTAGCTGGTCTGTCATAATATAATAGAGACAGTAGATCTAGCTGGTCTGTCATAATATAATAGAGACAGTAGATCTAGCTGGTCTGTCATAATATAATAGAGACAGTAGATCTAGCTGGTCTGTCATATATAATAGAGACAGTAGATCTAGCTGGTCTGTCATAATATAATAGAGACAGTAGATCTAGCTGGTCTGTCATATATAATAGAGACAGTAGATCTAGCTGGTCTGTCATAATATAATAGACAGTAGATCTAGCTGGTCTGTCATAATATATAATAGAGACAGTAGATCTAGCTGGTCTGTCATAATATAATAGAGACAGTAGATCTAGCTGGTCTGTCATAATATAATAGAGACAGTATCTAGCTGGTCTGTCATAATATAATAGAGACAGTAGATCTAGCTGGTCTGTCATAATATAATAGAGACAGTAGATCTAGCTGGTCTGTCATAAATATAGAGACAGTAGATCTAGCTGGTCTGTCATAATATAATAGAGACAGTAGATCTAGCTGGTCTGTCATAATATAATAGAGACAGTAGATCTAGCTGGTCTGTCATAATATAATAGAGACAGTAGATCTAGCTGGTCTGTCATAATATAATAGAGACAGTAGATCTAGCTGGTCTGTCATAATATAATAGAGACAGTAGATCTAGCTGGTCTGTCATAATATAATAGAGACATAGAGACAGTAGATCTAGCTGGTCTGTCATAATATAATAGAGACAGTAGATCTAGCTGGTCTGTCATAATATAATAGAGACAGTAGATCTAGCTGGTCTGTCATAATATAATAGAGACAGTAGATCTAGCTGGTCTGTCATAATATAATAGAGACAGTAGATCTAGCTGGTCTGTCATAATATAATAGAGACAGAATAGATCTAGCTGGTCTGTCATAATATAATAGAGACAGTAGATCTAGCTGGTCTGTCATAATATAATAGAGACAGTAGATCTAGCTGGTCTGTCATAATATAATAGAGACAGTAGATCTAGCTGGTCTCATAATATAATAGAGACAGTAGATCTAGCTGGTCTGTCATAATATAATAGAGACAGTAGATCTAGCTGGTCTGTCATAATATAATAGAGACAGTAGATCTAGCTGGTCTGTCATAATATAATAGAGACAGTAGATCTAGCTGGTCTGTCATAATATAATAGAGACAGTAGATCTAGCTGGTCTGTCATATTAATAGAGACAGTAGATCTAGCTGGTCTGTCATATTAATAGAGATAGAGACAGTAATCTAGCTAGCTGGTCTGTCATAATATAATAGAGACAGTAGATCTAGCTGGTCTGTCATAATATAATAGAGACAGTAGATCTAGCTGGTCTGTCATAATATAATAGAGACAGTAGATCTAGCTGGTCTGTCAAATATAAAGAGACAGTAGATCTAGCTGGTCTGTCATAATATAATAGAGACAGTAGATCTAGCTGGTCTGTCATAATATAATAGAGACAGTAGATCTAGCTGGTCTGTCATAATATAATAGAGACAGTAGATCTAGCTGGTCTGTCATATAATAGAGACAGTAGATCTAGCTGCTGTCATAATTATAATAGAGACAGTAGATCTAGCTGGTCTGTCATAATAAATAGAGACAGTAGATCTAGCTGGTCTGTCATAATATAATAGAGACAGTAGATCTAGCTGGTCTGTCATAATATAATAGAGACAGTAGATCTAGCTGGTCTGTCAAATATAATAGAGACAGTAGATCTAGCTGGTCTGTCATAATATAATAGAGACAGTAGATCTAGCTGGTCTGTCATAATATAATAGAGACAGTAGATCTAGCTGGTCTGTCATAATATAATAGAGACAGTAGATCTAGCTGGTCTGTCATAATATAATAGAGACAGTAGATCTAGCTGGTCTGTCATAATATAATAGAGACAGTAGATCTAGCTGGTCTGTCATAATATAATAGAGACAGTAGATCTAGCTGGTCTGTCATAATATAATAGAGACAGTAGATCTAGCTGGTCTGTCATAATATAATAGAGACAGTAGATCTAGCTGGTCTGTCATAATATAATAGAGACAGTAGATCTAGCTGGTCTGTCATAATATAATAGAGACAGTAGATCTAGCTGGTCTGTCATAATATAATAGAGACAGTAGATCTAGCTGGTCTGTCATAATATAATAGAGACAGTAGATCTAGCTGGTCTGTCATAATATAATAGAGACAGTAGATCTAGCTGGTCTGTCATAATATAATAGAGACAGTAGATCTAGCTGGTCTGTCATATATATAGAGACAGTAGATCTAGCTGGTCTGTCATAATATAATAGAGACAGTAGATCTAGCTGGTCTGTCATAATATAATAGAGACAGTAGATCTAGCTGGTCTGTCATAATATATAGAGACAGTAGATCTAGCTGGTCTGTCATAATATAATAGAGACAGTAGATCTAGCTGGTCTGTCATAATATAATAGAGACAGTAGATCTAGCTGGTCTGTCATAATATAATAGAGACAGTAGATCTAGCTGGTCTGTCATAATATAATAGAGACAGTAGATCTAGCTGGTCTGTCATAATATAATAGAGACAGTAGATCTAGCTGGTCTGTCATAATATAATAGATAGAGACAGTAGATCTAGCTGGTCTGTCATAATATAATAGAGACAGTAGATCTAGCTGGTCTGTCATAATATAATAGAGACAGTAGATCTAGCTGGTCTGTCATAATATAATAGAGACAGTAGATCTAGCTGGTCTGTCATAATATATAATAGAGACAGTAGATCTAGCTGGTCTGTCATAATATAATAGAGACAGTAGATCTAGCTGGTCTGTCATAATATAATAGAGACAGTAGATCTAGCTGGTCTGTCATAATATAATAGAGACAGTAGATCTAGCTGGTCTGTCATTATAATAGAGACAGTAGATCTAGCTGGTCTGTCATAATATAATAGAGACAGTAGATCTAGCTGGTCTGTCATAATATAATAGAGACAGTAGATCTAGCTGGTCTGTCATAATATAATAGAGACAGTAGATCTAGCTGGTCTGTCATAATATAATAGAGACAGTAGATCTAGCTGGTCTGTCATAATATAATAGAGACAGTAGATCTAGCTGGTCTGTCATAATATAATAGAGACAGTAGATCTAGCTGGTCTGTCATAATATAATAGAGACAGTAGATCTAGCTGGTCTGTCATAATATAATAGAGACAGTAGATCTAGCTGGTCTGTCATAATATAATAGAGACAGTAGATCTAGCTGGTCTGTCATAATATAATAGAGACAGTAGATCTAGCTGGTCTGTCATATATAATAGAGACAGTAGATCTAGCTGGTCTGTCATAATATAGAGACAGTAGATCTAGCTGGTCTGTCATAATATAATAGAGACAGTAGATCTAGCTGGTCTGTCATAATATAATAGAGACAGTAGATCTAGCTGGTCTGTCATAATATAATAGAGACAGTAGATCTAGCTGGTCTGTCATAATATAATAGAGACAGTAGATCTAGCTGGTCTGTCATAATATAATAGAGACAGTAGATCTAGCTGGTCTGTCATAATATAATAGAGACAGTAGATCTAGCTGGTCTGTCATATATAATAGAGACAGTAGATCTAGCTGGTCTGTCATAATATAATAGAGACAGTAGATCTAGCTGGTCTGTCATAATATAATAGAGACAGTAGATCTAGCTGGTCTGTCATAATATAATAGAGACAGTAGATCTAGCTGGTCTGTCATAATATAATAGAGACAGTAGATCTAGCTGGTCTGTCATAATATAATAGAGACAGTAGATCTAGCTGGTCTGTCATAATATAATAGAGACAGTAGATCTAGCTGGTCTGTCATAATATAATAGAGACAGTAGATCTAGCTGGTCTGTCATAATATAATAGAGACAGTAGATCTAGCTGGTCTGTCATAATATAATAGAGACAGTAGATCTAGCTGGTCTGTCATATATAATAGAGACAGTAGATCTAGCTGGTCTGTCATAATATAATAGAGACAGTAGATCTAGCTGGTCTGTCATAATATAATAGAGACAGTAGATCTAGCTGGTCTGTCATAATATAATAGAGACAGTAGATCTAGCTGGTCTGTCATAATATAATAGAGATAATCTAGCTGGTCTGTCATAATATAATAGAGACAGTAGATCTAGCTGGTCTGTCATAATATAATAGAGACAGTAGATCTAGCTGGTCTGTATCTAATATAATAGAGACAGTAGATCTAGCTGGTCTGTCATAATATATAGAGACAGTAGATCTAGCTGGTCTGTCATAATATAATAGAGACAGTAGATCTAGCTGGTCTGTCATAATATAATAGAGACAGTAGATCTAGCTGGTCTGTCATAATATAATAGAGACAGTAGATCTAGCTGGTCTGTCATAATATAATAGAGACAGTAGATCTAGCTGGTCTGTCATAATAAATAGAGACAGTAGATCTAGCTGGTCTGTCATAATATAATAGAGACAGTAGATCTAGCTGGTCTGTCATAATATAATAGAGACAGTAGATCTAGCTGGTCTGTCATAATATAATAGAGACAGTAGATCTAGCTGGTCTGTCATAATAATAGAGATAGAGACAGTAGATCTAGCTGGTCTGTCATAATATAATAGAGACAGTAGATCTAGCTGGTCTGTCATAATATAATAGAGACAGTAGATCTAGCTGGTCTGTCATAATATAATAGAGACAGTAGATCTAGCTGGTCTGTCATAATATAATAGAGACATAGAGATAGATCTAGCTGGTCTGTCAATATAATAGAGACAGTAGATCTAGCTGGTCTGTCATAATATAATAGAGACAGTAGATCTAGCTGGTCTGTCATAATATAATAGAGACAGTAGATCTAGCTGGTCTGTCATAATATAATAGAGACAGTAGATCTAGCTGGTCTGTCATAATATAATAGAGACAGTAGATCTAGCTGGTCTGTCATAATATAATAGAGACAGTAGATCTAGCTGGTCTGTCATAATATATAGAGACAGTAGATCTAGCTGGTCTGTCATAATATAATAGAGACAGTAGATCTAGCTGGTCTGTCATAATATAATAGAGACAGTAGATCTAGCTGGTCTGTCATAATATAATAGAGACAGTAGATCTAGCTGGTCTGTCATAATATAATAGAGACAGTAGATCTAGCTGGTCTGTCATAATATAATAGAGACAGTAGATCTAGCTGGTCTGTCATAATAATAGAGACAGTAGATCTAGCTGGTCTGTCATAATATAATAGAGACAGTATCTAGCTGGTCTGTCATAATATAATAGAGACAGTAGATCTAGCTGGTCTGTCATAATATAATAGAGACAGTAGATCTAGCTGGTCTGTCATATATAATAGAGACAGTAGATCTAGCTGGTCTGTCATATATAATAGAGACAGTAGATCTAGCTGGTCTGTCATAATATAATAGAGACAGTAGATCTAGCTGGTCTGTCATAATATAATAGAGACAGTAGATCTAGCTGGTCTGTCATAATATAATAGAGACAGTAGATCTAGCTGGTCTGTCATAATATAATAGAGACAGTAGATCTAGCTGGTCTGTCATAATATAATAGAGACAGTAGATCTAGCTGGTCTGTCATAATATAATAGAGACAGTAGATCTAGCTGGTCTGTCATAATATAATAGAGACAGTAGATCTAGCTGGTCTGTCATAATATAATAGAGACAGTAGATCTAGCTGGTCTGTCATAATATAAGAGACAGTAGATCTAGCTGGTCTGTCATAATATAATAGAGACAGTAGATCTAGCTGGTCTGTCATAATATATAGAGACAGTAGATCTAGCTGGTCTGTCATAATATAATAGAGACAGTAGATCTAGCTGGTCTGTCATAATATAATAGAGACAGTAGATCTAGCTGGTCTGTCATAATATAATAGAGACAGTAGATCTAGCTGGTCTGTCATAATATAATAGAGACAGTAGATCTAGCTGGTCTGTCATAATATAATAGAGACAGTAGATCTAGCTGGTCTGTCATAATATAATAGAGACAGTAGATCTAGCTGGTCTGTCATAATATAATAGAGACAGTAGATCTAGCTGGTCTGTCATAATATAATAGAGACAGTAGATCTAGCTGGTCTGTCATAATATAATAGAGACATAGAGACAGTAGATCTAGCTGGTCTGTCATAATATAATAGAGACAGTAGATCTAGCTGGTCTGTCATAATATAATAGAGACAGTAGATCTAGCTGGTCTGTCATAATATAATAGAGACAGTAGATCTAGCTGGTCTGTCATAATATAATAGAGACAGTAGATCTAGCTGGTCTGTCATAATAGATACATAGAGACAGTAGAATAGCTGGTCTGTCATAATAATAGAGACAGTAGATCTAGCTGGTCTGTCATAATATAATAGAGACAGTAGATCTAGCTGGTCTGTCATAATATAATAGAGACAGTAGATCTAGCTGTCTCAAATATAATAGAGACAGTAGATCTAGCTGGTCTGTCATAATATAATAGAGACAGTAGATCTAGCTGGTGGTCATAATATAATAGAGACAGTAGATCTAGCTGGTCTGTCATAATATAATAGAGACAGTAGATCTAGCTGGTCTGTCATAATATAATAGAGACAGTAGATCTAGCTGGTCTGTCATAATATAATAGAGACAGTAGATCTAGCTGGTCTGTCATAATAAATAGAGACAGACAGTAGATCTAGCTGGTCTGTCATAATATAATAGAGACAGTAGATCTAGCTGGTCTGTCATAAATAATAGACACAGTAATCTAGCTGGTCTGTCAAATATAATAGAGACAGTAGATCTAGCTGGTCTGTCATAATATAATAGAGAGACATTAGATCTAGCTGGTCTGTCTAATATAATAAGATAGAGATAGCTGGTTCATAGTATAATAGAGACATAGATCTGGTGGTCTTCATAATATAATAGAGACAGTAGATCTAGCTGGTCTGTCATAATATAATAGAGATATCACAGATCTTTTTCAGAGCTGATCGGTCAAAAGACCAATTGGTGAGGAAACAAAAACATCAGAATTGCGCTGCCTGTGTGAACACCGCCTTATTCACTCGCATCTCCCGTTCTCACAGACATGAATGGCCCCTAGCCCTCACCCTCCGATCCAACAGGTCGGAGGGTGACCTTGGAAGTCTTATCTCTCTTTCTCCCCATACAGTGTTCCACTGGAAAGGGGCAGCTCGGATGGCTTCCGGCAGAGGGAGGCACGTGCAGCCCGCCTAGCGAATGAGATTGAGGGCAGTCCCCAGTACCGTCACCGCACCAACCTGGAGAACGACGATAAGAGTGAGGAGGACAAGTACAGTGCCGTGGTCCGAGAGAGAGACGAGGGGAGGGAGAGGGGCAGCCCTGGATTCCAGAGCAGTGCCGGGAGCAGGTGAGTCCGTAGGAGAATCGCAGACATACACACGCTTAGTTCTAAACTCAATACATGGAGGCATAAACACAGTTGACAAAACTGCATCTGTGCAAGGATGTAGGCTACTCAATCAGTTGTATAGACAGACATAACACTAACATGCACTGAACAAAAATATAATTGCAACATGTAAAGTGTTGGACCCATCTTTCATGAGCTTTCTTTCCCATGTCACCAGAAACTTATTCTTCTCAAATGTTTTGCACTTTTGTTTACATCCCTGTTAGTGAGCATTTCTCCTTTGCGAAGGTAATCCATCCACCTGACAGGTGGATCAAATCAAGAAGCTGGTTAAGTAGCATGATAATTATTAAGATGCACAATGTGCTGGGGACAATAAAAAGCCACTAAAATGTGCAGTTTTGTCATACAACACAATGCCACAGATGTCTCAAGTTGAGGGCGTGCAGGGATGTCCACCAGAGCCACTGGAACGCTGGAGAAGTGTGTTCTTCACCGATGAATCCCGGTTTCAGCTAAACTGGGCAAATGGCAGACTGCCTGTATGGCTTTGTGTGGGTGAGGGGTTTGCTGATGTCAACATGGTGCCCCGTAGTGGGGTTATGGTATTGGCAGGTATAAGCTACGGACAATGAACACGATTGCATTTTATTGATGACAATTTGAATGCACAGAGATACCGTGATGAGATCCTGAGGCCCATTGTCGTGCCCATCACCTCATGTTTCTACATGATAATGCAAGGCCCCATGCGGCAAGGATCTGAACACAATTCCTGGAAGTTGAAAATGTCCCAGTTCTTTGTCGGCCTGCATACTCACCAGACATGTCACCCATTGAGCATGTTTGTGATGCTCTGGATCGACGTGTACGACAGCGTTTTCCCACCAATATCCAACAACTTCGCACGGCCATTGAAGAGGAGTGGGAAAACATTCCACAGGCCACAATCAACAGCCTGATCAACTCTGCGAAGGATATGTAGTAGCACTGCACTCCCCTACCTTTTTTATTTATGGTATCTGTGACCAACAGATGCCTGTCTCTATTCCCAGTCATGTGAAATCCATAGATTTGGCCTTAATGAATTGATTTAAATGGACTGATTTCCTTACATGAACTGATATTCAGTAAAATGTTAAATTGTTGCATTTATACTTTTGTTCAGTTTATCTCTCTCTCTCTCTCTCTCTAGGGACGGTAAATATATTCCGCTTCCCCAGAGGGCCAGGGAGATGGGCGTCCCCCCCAGCAGCCTGAGGGGAGGAGCCTCTGGTCCAATACCCAATCGAACAGGAGTCCCCGGCTCCTCTAGACCATCCCAGGGTTCTGATAGGTGCAGCCCGCTGTCCATCAGGGGCGCCTACTCTCCCCACCAGTCCCAAGCCAGCCCCCCGGGCCAGCCCAGTAGCCCTACCCCCTCTTCTTCCTCTCACCCGATCCCTCACTCCATCTCTCACCCACAAGCTCTGGCTGATACCTCGCGCTCTTCTGTCAACGGAGGTAAGGCCTCTGTCTGTTTGGGTATATTGAGGGAGGAAGTGTGTGGGAGTTTTGGGGTATATTGAGTGTTAATTGGGCTCTTTCTATGGATCAGTGTCGTCCAGAACTTCCCCCAAAGCCCAGAGATCCGTACAGACCAATCGAACTCTGCGCAACCCAAGCTCCCAGTCCTCACCTGCAGGTACACACACACACACACCTCATCTGTAAGTGCACACAACCGCACATTTCTGACACTCATATTCTAGACGATTCACAACCCTCACCTCTCCTTTTCCCTTCTCTCTTCTTCTCATTCTCTCCCCGCAGTCTCTCGCTCTCCAAAACCAGACGACCCCGCTCTGGCTGGCCCTTCCTACCTGGACACTTCCTCCTCCTCGATCGCCTCGGCAACCCCTAAGTCCTCTGGCCCCACCCCTCTGTTCACTGTGGATGGTGAGGGGATGATTGTTTATTTTATGATTTCTGTTCCTTTCTCTACCTCTTAATCTCCATCTGTCTCTTGCTTTCTTTTTCTCTCGCTTTCAGTGAATGAGATCCTAAGCTCAGCGGCTAAGGAGAGGACAGAAGGCCCAGCCAGCCCTCAAGACGGCAAGAGCGGCAAAGGTCAGCGCTCTCCCTTCCTCTCTCCATTTGACTGGTCCGTATCCTTTCCGTTATCTCAGGTCTTTTGAAAAAAATATTTTCTCTCTCCCTCTCAGTTCCCTCAGTCCTGCAGAGAACACAGTTGGAGGAGCTACGGAAATTTGGCAAAGAGTTCAGGGTAAGTGTGTCATGTCCATGCATGCCTGTGTGTGACCCATGTATCTTATCTGATTCTGACACTCGCTCTCTTCCACAGCTCCAGCCCAGCCCCTCTTCTGCTGGCCCCACCTCCTCAGACTCCGCCCAGCCCTCCTCATCAGACTCCGCCACCACAGCAGAGTCCGTACCCGCCCCTGGCCACACCCCCTCCCAGGACCCCCAATCTGGAGAGGGGTCCTCCTTCACCCTGACCCCCACCACCCCTACCCCCTCTCCAGCCCCCAACACCGCCTCTCAGTCATCAGGACCAGACAGACAGACACCCCAGCCAGCCAGGTCCCCTGGCAGCGAGGAGGAGGAGGAGGGCAGCGAGCGAGCAGAGGGTGTGGCTGAGTAAGTGTGACCCGAGAACAGTGCAATACAGTACTTTATTCCACAGTGTAGTGCAATAGTCTACTCCTAAGTCGTTCAGTACGTATTACGGTTGTGGGGTCACAGGAAAGATGTAATGTCAGACAATGCCAGGAACATTGTGAATGTTGTGACCAGCTTGTTAGATTGGGCCTCAAGTTTCTACTCCAATGCTGTGTTTGTAACCATGTGGGAGGTGGGAATTTACCAGTTGTGAAGTCATAAATACTAGTTGGATGCATTCATGCGATTTGAACTCGTTGCAAAATGCCAATGAGCTGTGTCAACCGAAAGTACAGCTTTCGTGCTTGTAAAGAAATTGTAGTGCTTTTTATAAATAGTGTTCTGTTGCATTTAACTGCTGAAAATACTGTTTTTGAGGCCATTTCCTTAATAGGTGATGTGGGAGAAGTGGGTGCGCAGGATGACAGACAAGTTTCCCACTAGTAATTACAAGCTTGAGGGCCGTTCAAGTGAGTTTTTCCCAGTCGTATATGGTAAATAACCACTTCCCTCTTGATTACAAACGCGCTATGACACTGCCTCCGTCAGTGCCAGATAAGCGTATGTACCAAGGTACATCTCCCACTCCGGGGTAAATGTGATAGGCTCACTGTTAAGTAAGCGCAACACATGGTGCATAGGGCAAATCACTGGAAACTTCTGCTTTGGTTTGCGTAGATAGAGCAAGTAACCTGTTTGCTGAAATGGGTGCAAGAGGGAAGTGGTAACGTAGCTCGAGCACCTTTACGAGGTGCTTAAACCCTCGTTTCTCAACCACCGAGAATGGGCGCATATCCGCAGCAGACTGTAAAAAATATTAACATAGCCTACATTTTGCTCTTGTAATGTCTTTGGCCTGGTCATACTCGGCTGTTTGAATGCATAGAGGAGACAATGTGTTGCTGTTTTTCTTGTTCCGGTATTCTGTGGTGGTGTTAATGTGTCAACATGTTTATTAGGGTATTCTCATTTAGCAGTGGCGGCATACTGTTAGCGTTTTATCCACATCTCTCTGTCCATTGCCGTTGTAGTCTACTGTGAAGCCAAAATGTTGGGAAATTTGAGATTTTAAAATATAATTTAGGATCCTCCAATTCTGGTTTATTGACCCCACAACTTGCCAACGTACATAACTATTTCCAGACCTTTTTTTACATTTTTGAAACTTTTTTTCCTTAGGGGGGTGTATCCGCTTTAATATTGCATTTAATATTGTTGCTTCCATTAATGTTCCGACATTTAATCCTAGTTAAAATTCCCTGTCTTAGGTCAGTTAGGATCACCACTTTATTTTAAGAATGTGAAATGTCTGAATAATCGTAGAGAGAATGATTTAGGTCAGCTTTATTTCTTTCATCACATTCCCAGTGGGTCTGAATTTTACATGCATACACTCAATTAGTATTTGGTAGCATTGCCTTTAAATTGTTTAACTTGGGTCAAATGTTCCGGGTAGCCTTCCAAAAGCTTTCCACAATAAATTGGGTGAATTTTGGCCCGTTCTTCCTGACAGAGCTGGTGCAACTGAGTGAGGTTTCTAGGCCTCCTTGCTCACACAGGCTTTTTTAGTTCTGCCTACAAATGTTCTATTGGATTGAGGGCTTTGATGGCCACTCCAATACCTTGACTTTGTTGTCCTTAAGCCATTTTGCCACAACTTTGGAAGTGTGCTTGGGGTCATTGTTAATTTGGAAGACCCATTTGCCACCAAGCTTTAACTGAAGACTGATGTCTTGAGATGTTGCTTCAATATATCCACAAAATGTTCCATCCTCTTTGGCTTGCAAGCCTCCCCCATTTTCCTCCAAACATAACGAGGGTCATTATGGCGAACAGTTCTATTTTTGTTTCATCAGACCAGAGGACATTTCTCCAAAAAGTATGATCTTTGTCCCCATGTGCAGTTGCAAACCGTAGTCTGGCTTTTTAGCGGGCTTTCATGTTATGTTATGTTGATATTGGGCTCGTTTTACTGTAGATAAAGACACTTGTGCCTTTTTCCTCCAGCATCTTCACAAGGTGCTTTGCTGTTCTGGGATTGATTTGCACTTTTCGCACCAAAGTACGTTCGTCTCTAGGAGACAGGACGCGTCTCCTTCCTGAGTGGGATGATGGCTGCGTGGTCCCATGGTGTTTATACTTGCGTACAATTGTTTGTGCAGATGAACGGGGTACCTTCAGGCGTTTGGAAATTGCTCCCATGGATGAACCAGACTTGTGGAGGTCCACATTTTTTTTCTTTCTGAGAGGCACTGAGTTTTGAAGGTAGGCCTTGAAATACACCCACAGGTACACCTTCAATTTACTCAATTATGTCAATTAGCCTATCAGAAGCCATGACACAATTTTCTGGAATTTTCCAAGCGGTTTAACTTCTTCGATATAGGGGGCGCTCTTTTAATTTTTGGATAAAAAAACTTTCCCGTTTTAAACAAGATATTTTGTCACGAAAAGATGCTCGACTATGCATATAATTGACAGCTTTGGAAAGAAAACACTCTGATGTTTCCAAATCTGCAAAGATATTATCTGTGAGTGCCACAGAACTGATGCTACAGGCGAAACCAAGATGAAATTTCAAACAGGAAATGCCCCAGATTTTGAAGGCGCTGTGTTCCAATGTCTCCTTATATGGCTGTGAATGCACCAGGAATGAGCTTACACTTTCTGTCGTTTCCCCAAGGTGTCTGTAGCATTGTGATGTATTTGTAGGCATATCATTGGAAGATTGACTAAGAGACTACATTTACCAGGTGCTCGCTTGGTGTCCTCCGTTGCAATTATTGCGTAATCTCCATCTGCGTGTATTTTTCCATTTGCTCCAGAGGAGAAACCCAACTGCCACGAATGACTTATCATCGAATAGATATTTGAAAAACACCTTGAGGATTGATTCTAAACAACATTTGCCATGGTTCTGTTGATATCATGGAGTTAATTTGGAAAAAAGTTTGGCGTTGTAATGACTGAATTTTCGGGGGTTTTCTTAACCGAGCGATTTCTCCTACACAAATAATCTTTTTGGAAAAACTGAACATTTGCTATCTGTGTCTCCTCATTGAAAACATCTGAAGTTCTTCAAAGGTAAATGATTTTATTTGAATGCTTTTCTTGTTTTGTGAAAATGTTGCCTGCTGAATGCTAGGCTTAATGCTATGCTAGCTATCAATACTCTAACACAAATGCTTGTGTAGCTATGGTTGAAAAGCATATTTTGAAAATCTGAGATGACGGTGTTGTTAACAAAAGGCTAAGCTTGTGAGCCAATATATTTATTTAATTTAATTTCCTATTTTCATGAATAGTTAACGTTGCGTTATGGTAATGAGCTTGAGGCTATGATTACGCTCCCGGATACGGGATTGCTCGACGCAAGAAGTTAAAACACTAAGATGACTGTGCCATGTAAACTTCTGACCCACTGGAATTGTGATACAGTGAAATAATTTGTCTCTAAACAATTGTTGGGAAAATTACTTATGTACAGATTAGATGTCCTAACCAACTTGCCACAACTATAGTTTGTTAATTAACAAGAAATTTGTGGAGTGGTTGAAAAACGAGTTTTAATGACTCCAACTGTATGTAACATTCTATTGGTTTCAAGAAGTTTTGAATTCGGCGTCGTTTTGCGTGTCAATTCATGTGCCCTGGAATCGGTACATCGAATATTTTAATTTATCTGTTATTTTACCAGGTAGGTTGACTGAGAACACGTTCTCATTTGCAGCAACGACCTGGGGAATAGTTACAGGGGAGAGGATTGTAAACTGTAAACCTTTTAACGTCCCATCCGAAAGACTGCACCCTACACAGGGCAGTGTCCCCAATCGCTGCCCTGGGATATTTTTTTAGACCAGAGGAAAGAGTGCCTCCTACTGGCCCTCCAATACCACTTCCAGCAGCATCTGGTCTCCCATCCAGGAACTGACCAGGACCAACCCTGCTTAGCATCAGAAGCAAGCCAGCAGTGGTATGCAGGGTGGTATGCTGCTGACTATCTGTACCCAACTAAACCTTTCAGGACACTAAAGAGGCCTTTCTACTGACTCTGGGGAAAAACACCAAAGGAAAGATGCCCAGGGTCCCTGCTCATCTGTGTGAACGTGCCTTAAGCATGCTGCAAGGAGGCATGAGGACTGGTGTGCCCAGGGCAATAAATTGCCATGTCTGTACTGTGAGACGCCTAAGACAGCGCTACAGGGAGAGAGGATGGACAGCTGATCGTCCTTGCAGTGGCAGACCACGTGTAACAACACCTGCACAGGATCGGTACATCCGAACGTCACACCTGCGGGACAGGTACAGAATGGCAACAACAACTGCCGGAGTTACACCAGGAACTCAAAATCCCTCCATCAGTGCTCAGACTGTCCGCAATAGGCTAAGAAAGGCTGGACTGAGGGCTTGTAGATCAGTGTGGCAGACATGTTGTTGATTACCCTTACCACCTGGGGGCAGTCCGTCAGGGTGTTTAGTCCCAGAGTCCTTAGCTTAGTGGGCACTGTGGTGTTGAACGCTGAGCTGTAGTCAATGAGCAGCATTCTAACATAGGTGTTCCTTTTGTCCAAGTGGGAAAGGGCAGTGTGGAGTGTAATAGAGATTCCATCATCTGTGTATCTGTTGGGACGGTATGTGAATTGGCGTGGGTCTAGGGTGTCTGGGAGGATGCTGTTGATGTGAGCCATGACCAGCCTTTCAAAGCACTTCATGGCTACTGACGTGAGTGCCACGGAGCGGTAATCATTTAGGCAGGTTACCTTCGCTTCCTTGGGCACAGGGACTATGGTGGCCTGCTTTAACCTCTTGAAGCTAGGGGGCACTATTTTTATGTTTGGAAAAATAAAGTTCCCAAAGTAAACAGCCTATTTCTCAGGACCAGATGCTAGAATATGCATATAATTGTCAGATTAGGATAGAAAACACTCAAGTTTCCAAAACTGTCAAAATATTGTCTGTGAGTATAACAGAACTGATATTGCAGGTGAAAATCCAATCAGGAAGTGCCTCTTATTTTGAAACTCTTCTGTTCCTATGCATGCCTATCCTCCATTTTAAAGGGATATTAACCAGATTCCTTTTTCTCTGGCTTCCCTAAGGTGCCAACAGTCTTTAGCCATAGTTTCAGGCTTTTATTTTGAAAAATGAGCGTGAAAGATCACATTGCGTAAGTGGATAGGTGGGGGCTCTCAGTGAGTTTTTGCGCTACAGAGTAAAGCCGCCATTGTTCCTCCCGCTATTATTGGAAAAACCTACACTGGGTTGATATATTATCAAATATATATTTTAAAAACTACCTGAGGAATGATTATAAAAAACGTTTGACATGTTTCTTTGGACATTGAAGACTATTTGGAATTTCCGTCTGCTTTGTCGTGACTGTTCTTTCCTGTGGATTTCTGAACATAACGTGACAAACAAACGGAGGTATTTTGGGTATAAAATCTTTATGGAACAAAAGGAACATTTGTTGTGTAACTGGGAGTCTCGTGAGTGAAAACATCCGAACATCATCAAATTTGATTGCTTTTCTGATTTTCGTGACCAAGCTTCCTGATGCTAAGTGTACATAATGCTATGCTATCGATGAATTTACACAAATGCTTGGATTGCTTTCGCTGTAAAGCATCATTTCAAAATCTCAGAGGACAGGTGGATTAACAAAAGGCTAAGCTGGGTTTTGCAATATTGCACTTATGATTTCATGAATATGAATATTTTTTTGTAATATTATTTGACTGTGCAATTCAGCAGTTGCTGACAAATGATCCGGTGACAGGGATGGGTAGCGTCAAGAAGTTAAACATGTAGGTATTACAAACTTGGTCAGGGAGAGGATGAAAATGTCAGTGAAGACACTTGACAGTTGGTCAGAGCATGCTTTGAGTACACGTCCTGGTAGTCTGTCTGGCCCCGCGGCTTTGTGAATGTTGACCTGTTTAAAGGTTTTGTTCACATCGGCTACCAAGAGCGTTATCGCACAGTCATCCAGAACTGCTGGTGCTCTTGTGCATACTTCTGTGTTACTTGCCTCGACGCGAACATAAGGCATTTAACTCATCCGGGAAGCTCGCGGTACTGGGCAGCCCGCGTCTGGGTTTCCCTCTGTATTCCGTAATAGTTTCCAAGCCCTGCCGACGAGCGTCAGATCCGTTGTAGTAGGATTCAATATTAATCCTGTATTGACTCTTGTTTGATGGTTCGTCTGCGGGCATAGTGGGATTTCTTATAACCGTCCGGATTAGTCTCCCGCTCCTTGAAAGCGGCAGCTCTTGCCTTTAGCTTAATGCGGATGTTGCCTGTAATCCATGGCTTCTGGTTGGGATCTGTACGTACAGTCACTGCAGGGATGATGTTGTCGATGCACTTATTGATGAAGCCGATGACTGAGGTGGTATACTCCTCAGTGCCATTGGATGTACCCTGGAACATATTCCAGTCTGTGCTAGCAAAACAGTGCTGTAGCATCTGCGTCATCTGACAGCTTCCGTATTGAGAGACTCACTGATACTTCCTGCTTTTGTTTTTGCTTGTAAGCAGCAATCAGGAGGATGGAATTATGGTCAGATTTGCCAGGTGGTCAGGGTGTGTGTGGAGTAAAGGTGGTCTAGAGTTTAAAAAATAAAAAATCCCCTCTGGTTGCACATGACAAAACATTTGGTAAAACTGATTTAAGTTTTCCCGCATCAAAGTCCTTGGCCACTAGGAGCGCCGCTTCTGGGTGAGCATTTTCTTTACTTATAGTTGGTTGAGAGCTGTCTTAGTGCCAGCTTCGTTCTGTGACGGTAAATAGATGGCTACGAATAATATAGATAGTGTGGTCTACAGCTTGTCATATGGTACTCTACCTCAGGCAATTTCCTTTGTTATTATGGACTCTTTTGACCTAAATTGCTTTTGTTTTATAGATGAGTACTGAATTTCATTGCCTCTAAAGGCACTATTAAAAGTGTCCCATACAATAAGGGGATCTGCTGTACCTATGTTCTGTCAGGAAAAAGTCAGTTATAACTTGTTTTCAACTAGGACAGAATCATTTATCATCCAGTAGGCTTTGATTAAATTTCCAATATCCTCTCCCATGTGGAAATTCTGTAAGAGTAATGTATATGCCAATACCAGGATGGTTAACAAAAGGAAAGTTTGAAATGCGTCAATTTAAGATACACATTTTGATTACAACGTGCACATTGGTGCTAGTTGTTTTAACGGAATAGCCTACAATGTTTTTTTCAGGTCAGATTTACTCGAGGCATAGGCTACAACGCTGTGTATCCATACAGGGTCACAGTGCAGACTGAACTGAGGTAGTGTACCGTTACACCCCTACTACCGTTACAACCCTAGTATTAATACGATGTTGGCACATCTGTAGGTATTATAATAGGTCTGGGTGAAATATCATGAATACTGTTATGAATACATATACAATGTTGATGCAGTGCTAAATTAAGTCAAGTGAGCCCCATGCTCAGGTGGGCAAGGTAGTTGCCATGTTGTGGATGGATGTATGAAAAAGGGATTTGAAAGGTGATTTGGAGTTCTCATCTCGCTCTTCTTCTGTGTTTTTTTAGTCAGGTGAAGAAGTCTACGCTGAACCCCAACGCCAAAGAGTTCGTCTTCAAGGCACCCATGACCCTGGTCTGTCTCACACACACCCACACACCACACACCACACACCACACACACCAGAGAGAGAGAGGAAAGTAGTTGAGAACAAGTTCTCACAGCAACCTGTTTGGCCAGAAGTTAAAATCAAATGTTATTGGTCACATACACATGCTTAGCAGATGTTAATGCGAGTGTAGTGCATTGCTTGTGCTTCTGGTTCCGACAGTGCAGTAATATCTAACAATTACCTAATACACACATCTAAAGGGGTGAATGAGAATATGTACAAATAAATATATGGATGAGCAATGGCCGAGTGACAGGAATGGTGCAATAGATGGTATAAAATACAGTATATACATATGATATGAGTAATGTAAACATTATTTAAAGTGACTAGTGATCCATTAGTTAATGTGGCCAGGCGATTGGGTCTCAATGTAGGCAGCAGCCTCTGAGTTAGTAATTGCTGTTTAGCAGTCTGATGGCCTTGAGATTGAAGCAGTTCTTCAGTCTCTCGGTCACAGTTTTGATGCACCTGTACTGACCTCGCCTTCTGGATGGTAGTCGTGTGAACAGGCAGTGGCTCGGGTGGTTGTTGTCCTTGATCTTTTTGGCCTTCCTTTGACATTGGGTGCTATAGGTGTCATGGAGTGCAGGTAGTTTGCCCCCAGTGATGTGTTGTGCAGACTGCACCAACATCTGGAGAGCCTTGTGGTTGTGGGCGGAGCAGTTGCCGTACCAGGCTGTGATACAGCCCAATAGGATGCTCTCGACTGTAAATCTGTAAAAGTTAGTCAGGGTTTTGGGCAACAAGCAACATTTTCTTCAGCCTCCTGAGGTTGAAGAGGCACTGTTGCACCTTCTTCACCACACTGTCTGTGTGGGTGGACCATTTCACTTTGTCAGTGATGTGTACACCAAGGAACTTAACTTTCCACCTTCTCCACTGCTGTCCCTTTGTGGATAGGGGGGGGGGGGGGGTGCTCCCTCTTGCTCTTTCCTGAATTCCATGTCATCTTTGTTGACTTTGAGTGAGAGGTTGTTTTCCAGACACCACACTCCGAGTGCCCTCACCACCTCCCTGTAGGCTCTCGTTGTTGGTAATCAAGCCCACTGCTGTTGTCGTCTGCAAATATGATGATTTGAGTTGGAGGCGTGCGTGGCTGAGCAAGGAGTACAGGAGGGGAATGAGCACGCACCCTTGTGGGGGCCCCAGTGTTGAGGGTCAGCAAAGTGGAGATCTTGTTTCCTACCTTCACCACCTGGGGCCGTCAAAGACCAGGACCCAACTGCACAGGGCGGAGTTGAGGCTCAGGGCCTCCAGCTTGATGATGAGCTTGGAGGTTACTGCAGTGTTGAATGCTGAGTTGTAGTCAATGAACAGCATTCTTACATAGGTATTCCTCTTGTCCAGATGGGATAGGGCAGTGTGATGGCGATTGCATCGGACCTGTTGGGGCACTATGCATACTGAAGTGGGTCTAGGGTGGCCGGTAAGGTGGAGGTGATATGATCCTTGAATAGTCTCTCAAAGCAGTTCATGATAACCGATGGTGGCCATCAGACCGGTATAGGGAGCGATTTGAATATGTCCGTAAACATACCAGCCAGCTGGTCTGTGCATGCTCTGAGGATGCGGCTAGGGATGCCATCTGGGGCACCAGCCCTGTGAGGGTTAACATGTTTTAAATGTTTTACTCACGTTAGCCATGGAGAGGGGGGATGCAGTTCTTGTTAGCGGGCCGCAACTCTGGCACTGTATTATCCTCAAAGCGGGCAAAGAAGGTGTTTTAATTTGTCTGGAAGCGTGACGTCGGTGTCCGTGATGTGGCTGGTTTCCTTTTTGTGTTCTGTGATTTCCTGTAGACCCTGCCACATTTGTCTTGTGTCTGAGCTGTTGAATTGCGACTCCACTTTGTCCCTGTTCTGGCATTTTTCTTGTTTGATTGCCTTGCGGAGGGAATAACTACATTGTTTATATTCAGCCATATGCCCAGACCTCTTTCCATGGTTAAATGAGGTGGTTAGTGCTTTGTTTTGCACAAATGCCATCATCCATCCATAATTTCTGGTTAGGGTACGTTTAAATAGTCAGTGGGTACATATCCAATGCACTTCTTTATAAACTCACTCACCGATGTTGTTCTGAGGCTCACCGGAACATCCCAGTCAGTGTGATCAAAACAATCTTGAAGCGTGGATTCAGATTGGTCAGACCAGCATTGAATGGTTCTAGTCACTGGTACATCCTGTTTGAGTTTCTGCCTATAAGACGGTAGGAGCAAGATGGTATCGTGTTCAGATTTGGCGGGAGAGGGAGTATGCATCGCGGAAGTTAAAGTAGCAGTGGTCTATTGTATTACCCCCGCGGATAGTGCAATCAATATGCTGATAGAATTTTTGGTAGCCTTGTTCTCAAATTTGCTTTATTAAAATCCCCAGCTACAATAAATGCAGCCTCAGGATATCTGGTTTCCAGTTTACATAGAGTCCAGTGAAGTTCCTTGAGGGCCATATTGGTGTCTGCTTGAGGGGAAACAGCTGTGACTATAACTGATGAGAATTCTCTTGGAAAGTAATATAGCCAGTATTTGATTGATTGAAGAATTCTAGGTTGGGTGAGCAGAGGGACTTGAGTTCCTGTATGACGTTATTAATCATGAAGCATACACCCCCGCTCTTCCCAGAGGTGTTTCTCTGTAGGCGCGATGCATGGAGAAACCCAGTGGCTGGACCAATTCCGATTACATATCCCGAGAGAGCCATGAAACATTCTCTGCGGTCTCTCTGGAAGGCAACCCTTGCTCGAATTTTGTCTACCTTGTTATTAAGAGACTGGACATTGGCGAGTAGTATACTCTGGAACGGTAGGCGATGTGCACGTCTAAGGAGTCTGACCAGGAGGTCGGTCCATCTTGCCCCTTCTGCGGCGCTGTTGTTTTGGGTCGGCTTCTGGGATTAGATCCATTGTCCTGGGTGGTGGTCCAAACTATATGTTCAGACACTTACACTAAATGTAACTGTGTGTGATTTGTTCAGCTAAACACACGCTTACTTACCTCACAAACCAACCTGAACTGTGCGACTTCTCTCCTCCCCAGGTGAAGCCGTCCCCAGCCCCCACCCCCCCACGGCCCACTCCTCCCAGCCCCTCTGTAGTGCTCCAGCCTCCCCCGGGACAACAGGCCATCTACAGCACCCCCTATCTGTCCTACCTCTCCCCCGTACAGATACAGGGACACTCTGTACAGGTATGACTAGGACTGAGGCTGTGCGTGTGACTCTGAAAAATAAGCATTGGTGTGTCTGGGGTGTTGAAAAACAAATGGTGTGTATACATTTGAGGTTGGGGTCTAACTGTCCTTTGTTTCCCAGGCTCCTCAGATGTATCAGTACACCATGTCTTCAGTCCAGCAGGGGAAGTATCCCAGATCTAAAGGTACTCACACCATTCTGTTGCCTAATCAATAGGTTGGTCACAACACTGTCATAATCTCTATTCAATGTTACGTTCTTTTAATTTAGCAACTCTGGAACATTTGAAATCAACAAGTAAAGAACTATAGACTAAAGTTATGATCCGTATGTTGTTAACCCCCCCCCAGGCCAGGTGGTAGGCCCTCGTCCGGACCACCACGGCTCTTCCCAGCCCCAGATGCTCCAGGCTGCAGCGTCTGCAGCAGGCCCTCCCCTGGTGGCCTCCCCCTACCCCCAGGCCTACCTGCAGTACAGTCAGGTCATCCAGGGCATGCCCCACTACCCCGGACAGGTAGTTTACTACCATGCTAATGTTGCTAATGCTAACCAGTCCACAATGTGTGTTGTGGATGGAGGCTTTGTTTCAATAGATGCCTGACTTGCACAGGAAATAAATGGTTTATTTTGTTCATGTCATTAAATGTTCTTATATTCCCTTTTCTCACTCTTTTTCTTTCTCCCCTTTCGTTCTTTATCCGCTCTCTCCCCCCTGTGCTAGCCGGTGTACTCCATGCTGCAGGGTGGGGCCAGGATGCTGACCCAGGCGGGCCACCCCCAGGCTATGGGCCCTCAGTACCCCGGACAGACAGAGGGTCCCCCGGGACCACAACAGGCCATGTATGGTAAGATAACGCACAGTTTCAGTTTAAAAGTACACCCGGCAAGACTTCGTCATTTTAGACATGGTCCTGCTTAGACAGTCGCATCAATACATTTAATTTATTCTAAGATTGCCATTGTTCATGTTTCTTTGGTTTGTAAATTATGTTTGAATCCACATACTTGAGGTTCAAGTTAGTCTTCCATCTGTCTCTTAGCCTCCCAGCAGTTCTCCCACCATTCTAGCTCCATGCACCCTCCCCAGCCCTCCAGCACCCCTACTGGGAGCCAGCCCCCTCCCCAGCACACTGCCCCCAGCCCTGGGCACGGACAGGTAAATCAACCAGCCCATCTGTGTGTGTGTGCATGTTTTTGTCACAAACACTGGACAGGTGCAGTAAAATGTGTTGTTTTTTTACTGGTTCAGCCATAGTAGTACGGCCGCTTTGCTCAGGGCCACATGGACAGATTTATCACTCTATCGGCTCCGGTATTCAAACCAGCGATCTTTCGCTTACTTTATGTGGTGGAGCGATTCATGTACTGGTGTATGATCGATTCTGTCTTGTCAGTGATTTTGCTTCATGTTTTATGTGAGGAGCCTGTAATTAAAGAGACACTCCAGCATTGTTGGGAGTTGTGCGTTAAGGTAACTTGTTATATAATCAGATTACTTTTGAGTATTCTGTTTACGTTACTTTTTCAAATGACGTAATATTATTGAAGTTACTTTGTAAAAAAAAGTGTTACTTGCCGAATCGGGCACGTGTGTCCATGATCCGAGCTTGACTTGATCCCTCGTTGAGTTCTTGAGCAAGCAGTGAAAAGCTGTTTTAGAAAAATGTCATGGCTGCTGCTGTCCATAGAAATGTGTAGAGGGCGCACCTCTGATCTTTGCTATTGATCGCTTCGGTGATAGCAAAGCCCATAGAGGGGTTTTCCCATCTAGTGGAAAGTGTCCCCTTAAAAATCTTTATGGGTCATGGAGGTGCGGGCTGTCTCGTTTTTATTTGTCGGCTTTAGGCCTATGTATTTTACTTAGTTGACGATGGACGTTGTAGTCTACAGGCCAACCTGAATTTATTTTTCTTTAGCCGCCAATGGATCACGGTTTATCTCTGTGTCCATATGGCAGAGGCTGGTGCTCTTGCATTAGTTGAATTGTAACTTTTAGATTAAACATGTGACTGTTATTATTGAAATGAATTAGTTGCTTCTATTTTTGGTAGAGAGCGCCTTGCTCCCTCAGACAAACAAATGCTGATAACATTTTTTTTTTAGCATAAAGTAATGTGGCTTTCCACACAAAGTAATGTGTCACTTGTGTTAAATGCAATGGATATGTATGGTGAACAAACACTCCAGTCTCCTTTTCACCTTTACTTAACACAAGGCACATCTCAATAGGTGATCCAGCTCATGACATGCCCCAAGTGGCAGGGTGTGCTTTTCTCTTTTGTTCTCTATTGCTCCACAAACAAGCAAAGTAGGAGGCCGATGAATTCACAAATTCCTATCAGACCAACTCCTTCAATGCCCTACTCCTTGAAGTTCGCCATTTAAAAAACACTATTTTGCTCAATATATGTGTGTACTTTATATATGTGTATTTATACTTGAGCCCTTAATTCAGTCTGTCGGTCCGACTCCCTTTCAACCCTCTACTTTTTCCACTTCGTTAATAAACTAGGCTACTTGTCATGTAAAAGATTAAATTCGCTAGTCCGTCGAACCCTGTACTGCTAGAATGAATCATATGAATGTTCTAGCGGTCTATTGATAGGATAGGTTCAAGCGAGCGCTGATGGGTAAACAGTCTGTGGTCCAGTGATGCCAATGTAGCAACTTTTTTTTTCTTTTCAAACAGCACCTAGCAACAAATTTAGCTACTTTAAAAAATGTATTTGGAACTTCTAGCAACTTTTGAAAGGTGACTCAAATGCTAAAATACATGCATTTCCCCTCTAAATGACACAAAAAGGATTCTGTCACACACTCGCAACACACGTGCCTGGCTGCAAAAGTGCATTGTGAGTGATGTCAGCAGCAGGCGCTCAACCCGTGCACATGCAGCAGCAGGTCAGCAGCAATTTCAGCAAATTGCAACTCATTGTTGGCTGGCTGGCAGCAGTACGGGTTCGACGAGCCAAACCCAATGAATATAGTTGGTCACGAATGTTTGATCTTGAACAGAACTTACAACATCAATCGAAAATGTACAGAAAAGAGTGGGAGTCTACCTGAACAAATGTCAGATCATATTTTTTACTGAGATGGCCAGTCAATTTGAGTAACGTTATTGTGTATTCTACATTATCACGCAATGATATGACAATGTATTTTAGCAACTATTCAACCTGCCTCTAGCAACTTACCCTGACAATTAGTTGGCAACACTGCTGCGGTCTGTCCCGCCTGGGGTTGGTTGCAATTTAAATGTCTTTACACGGAGGAGGGAGAGCGCCAGATTAATGTGGATTTGCTCGTCCCATGTAATGTAAGTGGTAACGATGGGTCGAAATCCACTTAAACTAATTGTTTTCTTGCACATTTAATTTATTTTCGTTAGCGTTTCACATAGCCAGCCACGCAGCGTCATGTCGCATGGGCTATTTAGCCTACTGTGCTTTGATTGACAACTGACAAGCAAGTGTTGACAAGTTTATAAAAGGTGTCGAACTGACTGTATAAAGTCTATATATATCGCTTTGCCATTCATAAATCATGCAACGTGGTTATATGTACATGGTGTCGCATCTGGACAAGTAAAACTAAATATTTCGTAGGATGTCGGATTGCCCGACAGTGACGGTAAAGTGAGTGACTCGTCAGTGTATACTACCGAATCGCATCAGTTCATTTGGCTCCTTAATTTACCTGGGATCTTTGGCGATTATCTGCAGATACGTTATGAAAACATTAGATGAAGATAGTGAATCATCGCTGCAGTAATAGGTAGTGGAGAGCCTCATTCTGGTCCAAATATGATCATTAGGGCCCTCGTAGAATCCAGGCATTAAAACGGAATTCAATAATATTAAAATGTATTGACCTTAGTAAGGAATCAGCTAAAAGTATTGCTTCAAATCATCAAAGATAACGATTAGTCGATCATTTGAATCAGCGGTCTTGTGCTAGGGCAAAAATGTGCACCCCTTTGATTAGGAAACACTGATTTGACCTTTAATTAATTTACAATAATGTGGGCTATTTACTTTTGTAATTTAAATAAAGATTGTTATGGCAATTCATATCTTGCAGTAAAACCGCTAATACGACAATCTCAAGATGCAAAATGTTTCAAGTTGAATGTTCTCTGACTTGGAAAATAGTACTGATCATATAGATATCAAACTAACAAACTGAATGTATACATTTTCTGTCATTTAAGTTGTGAAGTCTTAATACACAATTACAACACATTTTTCCAATCTGGGAGGTAATAATTTTGCTGTGTATTTTGGATGGAATCAAGGCATTAGAATGTACTAGAGGTCGACCGATTATGATTTTTCAACGCCGATACCGATTATTGGAGGACCAAAAAAAGCTGATAGTGATTAATCTGACTTTTTAACATTTTTATAATGAAAATTACAACAATACTGAATTAACATTTATTTTAACTTAATATAATACATCAATAAAATAAATTTCGCCTCAAATAAATAATGCTAAAACAAAGTGTTGGAGAAGAAAGTAAAAGTGCAATATGTGCCATGTAAGAAAGCTAAGGTTTAAGTTCCTTGCTCGGATCATGAGAACATATGAAAGCTGGTGGTTATTTTAACATGAGTCGTCAATATTCCCAGGTAAGACGTTTTAGGTTGTAGTTATTATAGGAATTATAGGACTATTTCTCTCTACCATTTTTATTTTATTTACCTTTGACTATTGGATGTTCTTACACTGGCAATACTAAAGTGCCTGTAACAGTATAGCTTCCGTCCCTCTCCTCGCTCCTCCCTGGGCTCGAACCAGGAACACAACGACAACAGCCACCCTCGAAGCAGCGTTACCCATGCAGAGCAAGGGGAACAACCACTCCAAGTCTCAGAGCGAGTGAAGTTTGAAACGCTATTAACGCGCACCCCGCTAACTAGCTAGCCATTTCACATCGGTTACACCAGCCTAATCTCGGAAGTTGATAGGCTTGAAGCACAGCGAGCTGCTGGCAAAAAGCACGAAAGTGCTGTTTGAATGAATGCTTACGAGCTTGCTACTGCCTACCATCGCTCAGTCAGACTGTTCTATCAAATCATACTTAGTTATAACATAACACACAGAAATACGAGCATTAGGTCATTAATTTGTCCGAATACGGAAACCAGACGTTTATTCTTTCAGTGAAATACGGAACCGTAAGTCTAAATATTCCTGTTACATTGCACAACCTTCAATGTTATGTCATAATTATGTACAATTCTGGTAAATTATGCGGCCCCAACTGTTGCATATACACTGACTCTGCGTGCAATGAACGCAAGAGAAGTGACACAATTTCACCTGATTAATATTGCCTGCCAACCTGGATTTCTTTTAGCTAAATATGCAGGTTTAAAAATGTATACTTGGAGCAACAATACGCAACGCATCGATTATATGCAACGCAGGACACGCTAGATAAACTAGTAATATCATCAACCATGTGGAGTTAACTAGTTATTTATGATTGTTTTTTATAAGATAAGTTTAATGCTAGCTAGCAACTTACCTTGGCTTACTGTATTCGCGTAACAGGTAGTCTCCTCATGGAGTGCAATGTAATCAGGTGGTTAGAGCGTTGGACTAGTTAACTGTAAGGTTGAATCCCCCGGGCTGACAAGGTGAAAATCTGTCGTTCTGCACCTGAACGAGGCAGTTAACCCACCGTTCCTAGGCAGTCACTGAAAATAAGAATGTGTTTGTAACTGACTTGCCTAGTTACATAAAGATAAAAAATTAAAAAAGAAGAATACTTTTTTTTTTAGTGTCCAATAATACCGATTTCCGAATGTTATGAAATCGGCCCTAATTAATCGGTCGACCTCTAGAATGTACCAGAGGCCACCACAATGGAGCTTCTTCGAGAGGCACCTAGCTGGCTACTTTTTCTATTTGGCTGGCTAAAACACAGCCTATTTATCCTGAAAAGCCTGTTTTGTGTGAATATAGTGTTCGTCTCATTGTTGTGTATCACAAGTATGTAATTTCCTAACATACTTCCCTTCCTCTCTTCAGTCGGGCCAGGGAGGCCCCCAGCCCCAGTCCATGTACCACTCTGGGCCCCTGCCAGCGCCCACACCCCCTAACATGCCCCCTGGCCACAGCTCTCCCCAGGCCTCTTACCCCATGCAGGGCTACAGCCTGCCCACCCACCAGCCCATGGCCCAACACTACCCCGGCCTGGGACAGCTCACACAGGTAAACACCAGACTACTCTTGACCCACAGCCCACATACATTCAACTCTCCAGAAAGAAAGGACTAACAGATCTAAGCAAACAGTGATACTAAGTCAAACATTGCGATAATATAAGGATGTAGCACAAGTCAGTATTTTTGTTTCAATTGCATAAGGCCGATACGAGCTTCATGCTGTTGATCTACATGCGTGGGTATTTTTTTATTTTTTTGAAGCATTGGACACCAGCTGGTAACATTATGCCCTCGCCAGTCCGTGTTTCCAAGACTCCCATTTACAAGTCTTCTCATTTGTGGTGAAAAGAGTTACGTTAATCTTCCCTTGCTAGTACTAACTAGCTGGCTTTAACCTGGCTAAAAACATAGCAAACTAGCTAGCCTTTTAGCTTACCACATCTCCTTGTGAAATCATCATATTTAAATATAGTATTCCCTGGCAAATATTGTTATACTTGCCAGTAACCTACATCTCAATTTGATATTCAGGAGAAAAGGCACATGGCTACTAGCTGTTTTTACTGTTTCAAAATAGCCTGGAATCAGTTATTACTTCTCAACAAAATACACTTTTGTGGGGATTCTAATAAGGCAACAATGTTTTGTTTAAACAGTCGCTGAGATTAGTTGGTTATCAATGCAAAATACTACTTTGCATAGCCTATGTAGATCAGATCAATGAACAGTCATTGTAAATAAGATTTTGTTAACTGAATTGCCTAGTTAAATAAAATGTTTTATCAAGGAACCAAGCAACAACGTCATTGCCTACACAACACTGTAGAGCCCTGCACTGGCATGAACTTTAAGCCTGAGCCCTTACCCATGCCTATGATGTTCAGGCCCTACCCTACCCAGGCCCGATTGGCTTTTGCCAAATTTAAAACCCCGGCCCTTTACGAACTAACTTCCTCCATTAGCTGCTCCGGTCACTCGCTCCCTGCGCACAGCTAGTTCTGCGTATGGTGGCTCTAAGTCTGGGTATCGATAACTACGGTTCAGCTGGTGCTGCTCTGCTTGATGATGACATGAGAGCTGATTTTGCTTCTTTTAGTCACTCTAAACTGACAGCTCAAGGAACATTATGTTCTGTGAAATTCTTATATTTGATGTTGACGCACTTCTGACATGTCACAATTTTAGTCAGGCCTGTCAGTTAGCAGAGCTCTATTAACACTGCCCCCACAATGAACTCTTCGTAGTCCGATTGAGCTGCGCCAAAAAGTCGCTAGTAACGAAGGTAGGACTACGTTCTACGAAGAGCCACCCATTTTGCGCTCTGAATCTTTCCATCTCCGTGAGTCTGTAGACCACTAGTCTTGAATTTTAAATATGGTTGACATCTTGCACCCTCTCACTCCAGGCCCATGTTGCCCAAGGTATGTCTGGCCCTCACCACCCAGGAGGCCACGGCCCGCCCCAGATGATGCTGCACTATGCTCCACCCCCACAGCAAGGCCCAGGCTCAGCCCAGCAGCACGGCCCTCCCCCCCAGCAGGGGGCGCACCAACACTACTACATCCAACATCCACAGGGTAAGTAACTTCAAGTCAGAGCTAAACCTCTCCAATAGAAATTAGCTTTACATTTCCAGATCTTCTTCAGTGACTGTTGTTCTGTGTTCTAGCTGTACAGGTGCAGGCTCACCCCACCCAGCAGCTCTCCTTCCACCCCCCTGGAAACTGACACCCCTACCTACACCTAGAGGACCACAGAAGAAGCAGGAGACAGAGGAGCTGAGGACAGGGAGCTGATGCCCCCAGTCCCTCCCTGAGTCTTATGACTGACGCAATCCCATTGAGGGACACAATCAAGTTGTTCGCTGATCGGCTAAACTAGTCTGAACTGAAGCCCCCCCACTTCTCTCCTCTCGCCCTCAAAATAAGCAACTTTTTTTTCTCTCCTGTTTTTTAAGCTAGAGTTCTTAATCAAAGAGAGCTCGTCAAAGGCTTCTTCTTTAAGGACAGAGAAGAAAAAAGGTTTTGTTTTTATGAAAGCCTAGAAAGACTGAGTCGTCCTCACTAGCTGGTTCCATTTTTAAGTTGAGAGGATTGACATGGCCTCAGACTGAAGAGATCATAGGACTTATCACAATGAAACTTGCTCCCTTTTAACCCCAACCTACTTCCCTTTCTCCTTTTACAGGTAACCATTAATAAATAAACTAAAAATACAAAAAATGAAAAATCATAAAAATAAAGTTTACTCAACCTCAAATGCCACCAGAACTCTTATTTTCTGTGCAAGGGTGAAATTATTGAAAAGGAATTTTGTTAATTTAGGTGTGTGTGTGTGTGTGTATATATATAATTTATTGAAATGTATATACTGCTCAAAAAAATAAAGGGAACACTAAAATAACACATCCTAGATCTGAATGAATGAAATATTCTTTACATAGTTGAATGTGCTGACAACAAAGTCACATGGGAAACAAATTTATCAACCCATGTAGGTCTGGATTTCAAAATTAAAGTGGATAACCACACTACATCAAAGTTGGATCAGCCTCTAATGTCCTTAAAACAAGTCAAAATGAGGCTCGGTAGTGTGTGTGGCCTCCACTTGACTGTATGACCTCCCTACAACGCCTGGGCATGCTCCTGATGAGGTGGCGGATGGTCTCCTGAGGGATCTCCTCCCAGACCTGGACTAAAGCATCCGCCAACTCCTGGACAGTCTGTGGTGCAACAGACTGGTGGATGGAGCGAGACATGATGTCCCAGATGTGCTCAACTGCATTCAGGTCTGGGGAACGGGCGGGCCAGTCCATAGCATCAATGCCTTCCTCTTGCAGGAACTGCTGACACACTCCATCCACATGAGGTCTAGCATTGTCTTGCATTAGGAGGAACCCAGGGCCAACCGCACCAGCATATGGTCTCACAAGGGGTCTGAGGATCTCATCCCGGTACCTAATGGCAGTCAGGCTACCTCTGGCGAGCACATGGAGGGCTGTGCGGCCCCCCAAAGAAATGCCACCCCACGACTGACCCACCGCCAAACCGCTCATGCTGGAGGATGTTGCAGGCAGCAGAACGTTCTCCATGGCGTCTCCAAACTCTGTCACGTCTGTCACGTGCTCAGTGTGAACCTGCTTTCGTCTGAAGAGCACAGGGCCCCAGTGGTGAATTTGCCAATCTTGGTGTTCTCTGGCAAATGCCAAAAGTCCTGCACGGTGTTGGGCTGTAAAAGCACAACCCCCACATGTGGACGTCGGGCCCTCATACCACCCTCATGGAGTCTGTTTCTGACTGT
Organism: Oncorhynchus kisutch; assembly: GCF_002021735.2. Lineage (NCBI taxonomy): Eukaryota > Metazoa > Chordata > Actinopteri > Salmoniformes > Salmonidae > Oncorhynchus > Oncorhynchus kisutch. The sequence continues at coordinate 45,505,307 of NC_034183.2, read as the reverse complement.
TTGAGCAGACACGTGCACATTTGTGGCCTTCTGGAGGTCATTTTGCAGGGCTCTGGCAGTGCTCCTCCTCCTTCTTGCACAAAGGCGGAGGTAGCGGTCCTGCTGCTGGGTTGTTGCCCTCCTACGGCCTCCTCCACGTCTCCTGATGTACTGGCCTGTCTCCTGGTAGCGCCTACATGCTCTGGACACTACGCTGACACACACAGCAAACTTTCTTGCCACAGCTCTCATTGATGTGCCATCCTGGATGAGCTGCACTACCTGAGCCACTTGTGTGGGTTGTAGACTCCGTCTCATGCTACCACTAGAGTGAAAGCACCGCCAGCATTCAAAAGTGACCAAAACATCAGCCAGGAAGCATAGGAACTGAGAAGTGGTCTGTGGTCCCCACCTGCAGAACCACTCCTTTATTGGGGGTGTCTTGAATTTCCACCTGTTGTCTATTCCATTTGCACAACAGCATGTGAAATTTGTCAATCAGTGTTGCTTTCTGAGTGGACAGTTTAATTTCACAGAAAAGTCTGACTTGGAGTTACATTGTGTTTAAGTGTTCTCTTTATTTTTTTTGAGCAGTGTATGTAACAAACAAGCATTTGTGAATGATCATTACTGATTTGAACCACATCTTTAATAGTAAACTATATGCCATCCATATCAGCTTCAATTCATTCAGAAAACATCACAATGGTTCATAAGCCCTATCCGCACAGCCGACGTTCTATAGTAATACTAGTCCTATGTAATTTATATCCATCTTGTCCGTTTTTCCAAACTGCCCCTAATTATGTATTCCTTCCTCATGATGGAAGCCTGGAGGCGCTCCCACGTCTCGGGATAGCCTAATATTGACCTAATGGCTTTCAGTGTATAGAAAGTCAATAAGAACCATGATCTGTAACATCAATTCATTGGCACAATATTTTCCACTTCATCTTTTAAAAGAAGTATGGCACTAAGACAGTTGATGTGACAAAAGTTCATTCATCTGTAGGTTACATCCAAAGCGTATTTTTAAGCATTTGTTCATGTTCTTTCCCAAACTGGGTGCAGGACCTGTTACTCTAATATCCCTCAACACAGGGATGACAGGATAAGTATTTTAAGAGGACCTGGTAGTTTGCCAAAACCTTGGATGGGATCATTTTAAAAATGACTAAATGGCAGATTTGGATGGGAAAAACTATGGATGTGGTGATTTGTGCACATTACATTAACTAAGCTTCCCCAGTAAAACTTATCCTGTCCGAATAGGGCTATAGATTATGGCAAAGCATTTCTTATATTGACCAAAAAAAAATCCAAACCAGATTTGAATCCACAGTAATAAAGATTAGAAAAAATGAGTAAACTAGAACGAACATTCTCAGGAGTCGTCAGCAAATCCATACATTGAAAACAATAATGCCGCGGTGTCAACATGGGTTCAAATCTGCCCTACGACAGCACCTCTTTTCCCCACTGTCATCCCTTCTCTTCAATAGTCAGGAAAGAGCTTAAAAATGTAACATGGTTGCAGCTGGGGCACCAAGAGATGTGTTCGAAGACATTTGCCCTACACCATACAATAAAACTTAGAACATGTTCTCCCTAGGCCTTAATTATTACCGCATAGTTCAGAGACAGCTGGTGGATGAGGTTAAGGTCTTTTGAAACGTTTCATCAGCCACAGCAGTGAGTTGCACAGTGCTCTTGTCCATATTGCAGAACCCCTATGTAGATGTTAGTTACGCTGTGTAGGTTTCCCTTTGAAACTTGGTTGCACTCATGATAAATCCAGCAGTCGATCGACTCCGTCAGAATCTGCTATGTGATGGGGAGGCTTCACATGTCTGAGAAAAAAAAAAAAAGTTAGTACCAACTTTTATGTAGAGCTGAGTTTCAGAATATCGCCCACCTACTAGGTTAGATGTTTTAGTAAAACCAAGTCTGTTTGTATACACCCCCAGGAATTAAATTGGTTGGGAAAATTCATGGAATGTTTGAATGACAGTAAGGCATGTGAAAATTGTAAAGCAATATAGAGTGGGAAAGCAGCCTTGTTTGGACAATTTAATAAAACTGCTAGCTGTCCTGTCTAGGACCAGAGTCTATGCAGACCGGTGCACCAAAGCCAATCAGCGCTATAGTAGGCCTATATGCAAATACAGACCTGCCATCATTCACTTTAAACAACTGTGTGACTACAGGCCATAGCAACAGTGTGCCTGCCTTTAGATAATTAGAACGCATTTGCCAAGCGCCACCCGAATGGATTTCTGCAAATATGTAAATACTACGGGAGTCCTCCTACATTTTGGGAACTTTAGAGCCCTATTGATGAAACAACCATGAAAAGGTAGGCTCTCTCCCTCAGTTGCCTATTCACATCAACAAGATCAACAACTAAAGCTAGCCGGAGTCCTAATGAAAGAACAGATAAAACCCTCAAACTTTTTCAGATAGTTTGCCGCCAAAATCGTATTGATAAACGATGGGGGAAAAGTAGCCTGCTTGGCCAAACCCACGTTGACAACAATGGGCCTTTTATAATGCCCACTTAGATATGTTAAAATGCTATATGCATCCTATTAAAACAAGAGGGAAATATGTGTCCAGCCTTTGCTGCTATGCAGAATACGCTGCGACCCTAATGAAAAAGTATTTAACGTCAAACTTTTTTTTTTAACACAGCATGGTGCACTCAATGTATTGTAGTATACTCCATTTATAAATATGTTAATTTGACAATCATTAAAAAAGTTGATCCTCATTCTCTGTCCCGTTGTCGTATAGAGATCGCAAAAGCGTTGTATCCGTCTCATTATGGTTATGGGCAGCGCCATTCAAATTTAGGTGGTTGTAGAGAAATGCTTGTATCATTGCAAAAAGGGCATAAATTGGTCAAGGATTTCTTAAACTGAATCTGAACAGCTTTATACAAAGTAATTTAAAAACACCAACCTCTAACTATGTTCTATGTGCTCTTTATCTTATGTTGCTATCATGAAGCACTTCCCACGTGAAACAAAAAGGACACGTGGGAACGGTTTAACGGTAAAATGGCTGAATTGAGAAGCGATTAAGTTTAGTGTTTTGTGTTTGTTCGTTTCGTTTTATTACCATGACAGGTATCACTGAAATAATGCTCCCATAACATGTATTGTGACAAAGAACATATGTAATGAAAATGTGAATACTTTGTCACAAATGAGCATTTAAGGTAACATATGACATAAGGGACATTTGAATACTACTGGTCACATAGGAGCATACTGATTATACATACTGATTATACATACTGTATAAGTCAAATGTCACATGAAAACAATTCACAATATATATATATATTCACGGATATATATCATTTATTGCAGGTTTTGTTTTTCGGTTAACCATGAAGCTTTAAATACCGAAGACTGCAACATTTTAGTAGCCTAGCTTGTGGCATGTGTCTGTACACTCTCTCCACTGTAAACGGGGCACATGAAAGCAGCGCAATTGAAGTTGAATTCACTGATGTGAGTGCAATCAAGCTGTAATTTCATGAAGTAAATGACTAAATTGTTGACTCATTTATACTTGCTTGTGAGTCCTATTTAGCCTGCGGGCCCATGTGTTTGACACGTGGCCAAACCTATTAACCACATTACGACTGACTTGTGATCATTGCTAGCTTGGTTGTATTGACATTCCAAGCCTTAGTTATAGTCGTCCGTTTTCGTTCCAAATATTTAGTAATTGAAGATGAATCCCGAATGGGTGGAGGCAGCAAACAATGTACCTGGCCAGCAGTGATTTACAACCTGATAGCAATATATTTTGGACTACCAAGAAATGTATTGGTGAATATTATTCATGTATGTGTGTGTCTGTTGCTTCACAGGCCCTGCTGTTCCAAAAAGTATATATGTATCAGTTTTTTAAAATGTAATTTTACTGTGGAATAGAGTTTCATGTAGTACTGTGCGCCTCCTATAATCTGTTCTGGACTTGGACTGTGAAAAGACCTGGTGGCATATCTTGTGGGGTATGCATGGGTGTCCGGGTTGTGTGCCAGTAGTTCAAACAGCCCAGTGTATTCTACATGTCAACACCTCTCACAAATAGTAGCGATGACGTCAATCTCTCCTCCACCTTGAGCCAGGAGAGATTGACATGCATATTTTGGTTAGCTCTTTGTTATACATCCAAGGGCCAGCTGTGCTGCCTTGTTCTGAGCCAATTGCAATTTTGCTAAGGCCCTCTGTGGCACCTGACCACATGACCGAACTGTAGTCCAGGTGCGACAAAACTAAGGCCTGTAGAACCTGCCTTGTTGATGGTGCTGTTAAGAATGCAGAGCAGCGCTTTATTATAGACAGACTTCTCCCCATCCTAGCTACTGTTGTATGAATATGCTTTGACCATGACAGTTTACAATTTAGGGTTACTCCAAGCAGTTTATTCTCCTCAACTTGCTCAAGTACCACATTCATTACAAGATTTAGTTGAGGTTTCGTGAATGATTTGTCCCAAATACAATGTTTTTAGTTTTTGAAATATTTAGGACAAACGTTTCTTGCCACCCATTCTGAAACTAACTGCAGCTCTTTGTTAAGTGTTCCAGTCATTTAAGTCGCTGTGGTAGCTGACGTGTATACGGTTGAGTCTTCCTCATACACTGGCTTTACACATGCCGTTAGTAAAGTAAGGGGCCTAGCCAGCTGCCCTGGGGATTCCTGATTCTACCTGGATTTTGTTGATGAGGCTTCCATTAAAGAACACCCTCTGTGTTCTGTTACCTGTCTAACTCTTTATCCACAATATAGCAGGGGGTGTGTAAAGCCATAACATGTTTTTCCAGCAGATTATGATCAATAATGTCAAAAGCCACCTTAAAGTCTAACACAGCCCCCAATCTTTTTATCATACATTTCTCTCAGCCAATCAGTAATTTGTGTAAGTGCTGTGCTTGTTGAATGTCATTCCTATAAGCATGCTGAAAGTCTTGTCAATTTGTTTACTGTGAAATACAATGCTATCTGGTCCAAAAGTTTACAAAGGGTTGGTAACGGGCTGATTGGGTCAGCTGTTTGAGCCAGCAAATGGGGCTTTTACTATCCTTTGGTAGGGGGATAACTGTTGCTTCCCTCCAGGCGCACGCTCTCTAATAGGCTTAAATTGAAAATATAGCAAATGGGAGTGGCAATAACGTCCGCTATTATCCGCAGTCATTTTCCATCCAAGTTTTCAGACCCCAGTGGCTTGTCATTGTTGATAGACAATAATAGATGGATACATTGAACTGCATCCATCTACTCTGCCAACAATGCCTTACTGTATTTTATTTATTTAACCAGGTAGGCCAGTTGAGAACAAGTTCTCATTTACAACTGCAACCTGGCCAAGATAAAGCAAAGCAGTGCGACACAAAACAGAGTTACACATGGAATAAACAAACGTACAGTCATTATACAGTGTGTGCAAATGAAGTAAAATTTGCGAGGTAAGGAAATAAATAGGCCGTAGTGGTGAAATAATTACAATTTAGCAATTAAACACTGGAGTGATAGATGTGCAAGTAGAAATACTGGGGTGCAAAGAAGCAAAAAATATATATAACAATATGGGGGATGAGGTAGTTGAGTGGGCTATTTACAGATGGGCTATGTACAGGTGCAATGATCTGTAAGCTGCTCTGATATAGCTGATGCTTAAAATTAGTGAGGGAGATATGAGTCTCCAGCTTCAGTGATTTTTGTAATTCGTTCCAGTCATTGGCAGCAGAGAACTGGAAGGAAAGGCGGCCAAAAGGAAGTGTTGGCTTTGGGGGTGACCAGTGAAATATACCTGCTGGAGCGCATGCTACGGGTGGGTGCTGCTATGGTGACCAGTGAGCTGAGAAGGCTGGGCTTTACCGAGCAAAGACTTTTATAGATGACCTGGAGCCAGTGGGTTTGGCGAAGAATATGAAGCGAGGGCCAGCCAACGAAAGTAATACAGGCCGCAGTGGTGGGTAGTATATGGGGCTTTGGTGACAAAACAAATGGCACTGTGATAGACAACATCCAATTTGCTGAATAGAGTGTTGGAGGCTATTTTGTAAGTGACATCGCCGAAGTCAAGGAGCGGTAGAATAGTCCGTTTTACGAGGGTATGTTTGGCAGCATGAGTGAAGGATGCTTTGTTAAGAAATAGGAAGCCAATTCTAGATTTACATTTTGGATTGGAGATGCTTAATGTGAGTCCGGAAGGAGAGTTTCCAGTCTAACCAGACACCTAGGTATTTGTAGTTGTCCACATATTTTTAGTCCGAACCATCCAGAGTACTGATGCTGGACGGGCGGGCAGTGATCAGTTGAAGAGCATGCATTTAGTTTTACTTGCATTTAAGAGCAGTTGGAGGCCACTGCATTGAAGCTTGTCTGGAGGTTTGTCAACAGTGTCCAAAGAAGGGCCAGAAGTATACAGAATAGTGTCATCTGCGTAGAAGTGGATCAGAGAATCACCCGCAGCAAGAGCAACATCATTGATATATACAGAGAAGAGTCAGCCCGAGAATTGAACCCTGTGGCACCCCCATAGACACTGCCAGAGGTCCGGACAACAGGCCCTCCGATTTGACACACTGAACTCTGAGAAAATTAGTAATGTGATCAGGACAACATACAGTAATGGCTATGGGGAGGATAGGTCAGTTTCTATCAAATATGAGCAGAGAATAAGGATGTGTCCCAAATGGCACCCTAACTACTTTTGACTAAGGTCCATACGGCTCTTGTCAAAAGTAGTGCACTATATAGGGAATAAGGTGTCATTGGGACTTAACCTATAGGCCTATGTGACGCCACACGAGGGTGGAAGAGGGATATTACTACTTCACAGGAAAGGCGGCATTTGAAAGAATATGGTGTAATTGCAGACCACAACTCAGGGTGGCTCTTGATGTGGGTGTTCCCTGATATCAGGAAACGGCAATTGGTCAGTTCCGGTGTTATGAAACTGATGGTTTCTGGACACAGATGATTTGTTAAATAGCAGGTTAGGATAATTAACGTGGCAGGTTAGGAGACTAAGGTTAGGAAAAGGGTTAGCTTTAGCTACAGTGAGGGTGTTCGATTAATCTCTCCCGTGCACTTGTGTAGGCGTGTTTTGCACCAGTTGATTGCATTCGTTTTGGAATCGGGTTGCCTCCTGGCATGAGCCAGGTGCCTCAAAACAAATTGACATAGGAGCATTTGGAATAATGAGTAGGATTCTGTGTTTTTACATGCAAAAGTGATTGCTTTTGAGCTTTATTAGGAAAGTACCAATGGGAATGCAGATGCCTAGAGCAGTCTTACACGCCCACCATAACAGCTCAAGAGGACAGTGCTGAATTCACAGCAAACAGTGTCAGGAAAACAGAGTTGAGTGTACAGGATGGTTGTATTTTGTGGAGAGCACAAGTTATTTTTCCAAAGCCAGGCTATCCTACAGCAGCTACATCAGAGTCACACATATGAAAGCGTTGGCTAGGAGTTACTTGTGGTGGTCAAAACTAGATTAGGTGATAGCCAATCTAGTCAAGACATGTAATATGTCAGGAACACAAAGGCACCAGCTCCACCCTTGGGAGTTTCCAGAGAAACCTTGGAGAAGATTGCAAATAGATTACACAGGGCCATTCATGGGGAAAATATTCCTGATAATCATTGATGCACATTAAAAATGGATGGATGTGTATCCTGTTAGTTCTGCTTCATTCACGACTACTATATTTGGCCTACGACAGAGCTTTAATATCCAAGGGATACCGGAGATGGTAGTGAGCAACAATATTGTGCCTGTGACATTTACAGACACTCAAAAAAAATAGCAACAAAAGTGTCACGTGTTCTGTTCAGCTACAGAATAACATCTCAATCCACAACGCTTCACACTGGACCTAGTCTATCCAGACCTGAAAATGAAAGTTGAACGCAAACAAAAGACAGAAAAAGAACCATGACAAACATACCAAGGGCTGACATTTTGGAGAGTGGGACCTTGCCCTTATCTGAAATTTCAGTCATGGGACAAGGGATTCCTGGATTCATAGCCCGGCTAAGAAACAGCTGGTGGCTTTTCCACCGTTGAGAATGAATACTACCCCTAGTGTACGTTGTGCACAGAGGCACGCAAAGCTTCTAAGCACTTTTGAAAATATATTGAATTCTTTTTAAAAGACAACTAAAAGACTCACAGTTAAATAAAAGTTACCCAAGCATGTGAAAAAAAATTGTGAATATGTGAAATGTCATGTTTATTGATTACACTGACAGACTTGTTTAGATAAGTAGAGTACATACACTACCATTCAAAAGTTGTGCTCACTTATAAATGTCCTTGTTTTTGAAAGAAAAGCAAAGAAAATGGTCCATTACAATAACAAATTAATCAGAAATGCAGTGTAGACATTGCTAATGTTGTAAATGACTATTGTAGCTGGAAATGGCAGTTTTTGTTATGGAATATCTACATAGGCGTACTGAGGCCCATTATCAGCAACCATCACTACTGTGTTCCAATAGCACGTTGTGTTAGCTAATCCAAGTTCATAATTTTAAAAGGCTAATTGATCATTAGAAAACCCTGTGAGAAATGAATGCTATTCCATGCAATAAATTGGCAAGAAACTGAAGATCTCGTACAACGCTGTGTACTACTCCCTTCACAGAACAGCGCAAACTGGCTCTAACCAGAATAGAAAGAGGAGTGGGAGGCCCTGGTGTACAACTGAGCAAGAGGACAAGTACATTAGTGTTTAGTTTGAGAAACAGATGCCTCACAAGTGCCCAACTTCAATAAATTGTACCTGCAAAACACCAGTTTCAACATCAACAGGTGACTCCGGGATGCTGGCCTTTAATTCCCTTAGGCAATGTCTTATGTTCGATATTGTTAAAAAAGGGTTTATTTGTGAAGATGAAATATTGAAATCTTAAGAGGGGAGGAATGTGGTATTAACGTCATTACACATTACCAGGTTGTTTGGCACTTGAGTACCTTGGTATCATTATTAGAGTATTGGAATGCACCCCAATACACAAGTTGAGTGCAGCTGCCGGCCTGTTACACCATGCTCCCGGTTAGTAATAAAGTAATCAGTTTATAATGAGCTACTACCGTAGTCCTCTCCCAAGGCATAAAGAGTTCCAAGGGTTATCACAACTGTTGAAAAAGCAGGGATTCCTGATTAAATCAGGAAAAATCACATCCCTGATAAGTTATATTCTATTCAATGTGGGCCATACCTTTAGTATTGACATAGTCGTTGCCTTCGTCATCACTGTCATCGCTCTTTTCCACAACGACATTCATATTGCCCTCTGCGCCACTATTTTCTGTGAACACACAAACACAGGCTTGAGGAATATACAGTGCATTCAGAAGAATTCAGAACCCTTCCCTTGTTCCACATTGTTACGTTACAGCTAGAGGTCGGCCGATTAATCGGAATGGCCGATTAATTAGGGCCGATTTCAAGTTTTCATAACAATCGGAAATCTATTTTTGGACGCCAATTTTGCAGATTGAAAAAAATATATATTTTTTACAACTTTATTTAATGGCTAAAACAAAGTCCTATGCATGTAGCCCACAGGTGAATGATCCGTTTTGTCACATATCAACTTTCCTAGTGCCAAACTTCACTTTTAAAAGATGACGTAGACTATATTGTGCCAATTAATTGAAAAATTGCCAAATAAGTCTGGTAATTAAATGTCTGCATAGGTTACAGTTCATGGTTCTTATTGATATGCATGATTATTTTGACTTTCGCCGAACTGAAGGCCATTAGGTCATTTTTAGGCTATCCCTAGACATTTGAGATATCTTCACGCCTAGCAGAGCCTCCAGACTTCTGTCATAAAGGGATCGATTGAATGAGGAAAAAAAAAATATTACAGGGGCAGTTTGTTAAAACTAATCCTCTCTGAATCGTCAACAGGAAACACTGAAATTCTGGGGTAATAATTACATAACCGACGTTCTATAGTAATACTAGTCCCTTGCGAATAGGGCTTTTGTGACATCTTGTGGTTAAAATATTTTGAATTTTTTATTGATATTCAAATAACACTTAAATAAATGGATATTAGAATATAAACAATAGAAATGCATGACAATACAGCGCCTTTGGAATGTATTCAGACCCCATAACTTTTCCCCCATTTTGTTACAATACAGCCTTATTCTAAAATGGATTCAATTGTGTTTTTTCCTCAATCTAAACACAATACCACATAATGACAAAGCAAAAACAGGCTAGACATTTTTGCAAATTAAAACAAAAACTGATATTGCATTTTAAGTATTCAGAGGCTTTACTCAGTACTTTGTTGAAGCACCTTTGGCAGCTATTATAGAATTGAGTCTTCTTGGGTATGACGCTACAAGCTTGGCACACATGTATTTGGGGACTTTCTCCCATTGTTCTCTGCAGATCCTCTCTCTTGCTGCACAGCTATTTTCAGTCTCCAGAGACGTTAGCCCCGGACTTCAAGCCGATCTATCGTTGGGCCAATCAAGGACATTCAAAGACTTGTGCCAAAGCCACTCCTGTGTTGACTGTGTGCTGAGGGTTGTTGTCCTTTTGGAAGGTGAATCTTCGCCCCAGTCTGAGGTTTTCATCAAGGGTCTCTCTACTTTGTTCCATTAATTTTTCCCTAGATCCTGACCAGTCGTGCCTCCTAGTCCCTGCCGCTGAAAAACATCCCCATAGCATGATGCTTCACCGTAGGGATGTTGCCAGGTTTCCTCCAGATGTGATGCTTGGCATTCAAGTCAAAGTCAGTTTAATCTTAGTTTCATCAGACCAGAGAATCTTGTTTATCATGGTCTGAGAGTCCTTTAGATGCCTTTTGGCAAACTCCAAGCAGGCTGTCGTGCCTTTTACTGAGTAGTGGCTTCCGCCTGGCCACTCTACCGTAAAGGCCTGATTGGTGGAGTGCTGCAGAGATGGTTGTCCTTCTGGAAGGCACTCCCATCTCCACAGAGGAACTCTGCAGCTCTGTCAGAATGACCATCGGGTTCTTGGTTACCTCCCTGACTAAGGCCGTTCCTTCCCCGATTGCTCAGTTTGGCCGGGCAGACAGGTCTAGGAAGAGTGGTGGTGGTTCCAAACTTCTTCCAGTTTAAGAATGATGGAGGTCACGGTGTTCCTGGAGACCTTCAATGCTGCAGAATTTCTTTGGTACCCTTCCCTAGATCTGTGCCTCGACACTTTCCTGTCTCGGAGCTCTATGGACATTTTCTTCGAGCTCATAGCTTAGATTTTGCTCTGACATGCACTGTCAACTGTGGGACCTTATATAAACAGGTGTGCCTTTCCAAATCATGTCCAATCAATTGAATTTACCACAGGTGGAATCCAGTCAAGTTGTAGAAACATCTCAAGGATGGAAACAGGATGCACCTGACCTCCAATTTTGAGTCTCATAGCAAAGGGTTTGAATACTTATGTAAATAAGGTATGTTATTTTTTATATATAAAAAATTGCTAACATTTCTACAAACCTGTTTTTGCTTTGTCATTATGGGGTATTGTTTAGATTGATGAGGAATTTCTATTTAATTTCATCCATTTTAGAATAAGGCTGTAACTAGAGGTCGACCGATTATGATTTTTCAACACCAATACCAATTATTGGAGGACCAAAAAAGCCGATACCGATTAATTGGCAGATTATTATTATTATTTTTATTTTTTTCATTGTTTGTAATAATGACAATTTCAACAATACTGAATGAACGTGTATTTTAACTTAATATAATACATCAATAAAATCAATTTAGCCTCAAATAAATAATGAAACATGTTCAATTTGGTTTAAATAATGCAAAAACAAAGTGTTGGAGAAGAAAGTAAAAGTGCTATATAAGAAAGCTAACGTTTCAGTTCCTTGCTCAGAACAGGAGAACATATGAAAGCTGGTGGTTCCTTTTAACATGAGTCTTCAATATTCCCAGGTAAGAAGTTTTAGGTTGTAGTTATTATAGGAATTATAGGACTATTTCTCTCTATACCATTTGTATTTCATTAACCTTTGAATATTAGATGTTCTTATAGGCACTTTAGTATTGCCAGTGTAACAGTATAGCTTCTGTCCCTCTCCTCGCTCCTCCCTGGGCTCAAACCAGGAACACATCGACAACAGCCACCCTCGAAGCATCGCTCCACAAAAGCCTCGGCACAAAAGCCTTCGGCCCAAGGGGAACAACTACCCCAAGTCTCAGAGCGAGTGACGTTTGAAATGCTATTAGCGCGCACCCCGCTAACTAGCTAGCCATTTCACATCGGTTACACCAGCCTAATCTCGGGAGTTGATAGGCTTGAAGTCATAAACAGTGCAATGCTTGAAGCACAGCGACGAGCTACTGGCAAAATGCACAAAAGTGCTGTTTGAATCTAAGCTTACGAGCCTGCTGCTGCCTACCACCGCTCAGTCAGACTGCTCTATCAAATCATCGACTTAATTATAATAAACACACAGAAATACGAGCCTTAGGTCATTAATATGGTCGAATCTGGAAACTATCATTTTGAAAACAAAACATTTATTCTTTCAGTGAAATACGGAACCGTTACGTATTTTATCTAACGGATGGCATCCCTAAGTCTAAATATTGCTGTTACATTGCACAACCTACAATGTTATGTCATAATTACGTACAATTCTGGCAAATTAGTTCGCAACAAGCCAGGCGGCCAAAACTGTTGCATATACCCTGACTCTGCGTGCAATGAACGCAAGAGAAGTGACACAATTTCACCTGGTTAATATTGCCTGCTAACCTTTCTTTTAGCTAAATATGCAGGTTTAAAAATATATACTTCTGTGTATTGATTTGGACATGTTGGAGCAACATAACATCATCAACCATGTGTAGTTATAACTAGTGATTATGATTGATTGTTTTTTTATAAGATAACTTTAATGCTAGCTAGCAATTTACCTTGCCTTCTTACTGCATTTGCGTAACAGGCAGGCGGTTAGAGCGTTGGACTAGTGAACCGTAAGGTTGCAAGATTGAATCCCTGAGCTGACAAGGTAAAAATCTGTCGTTCTGCCCCTGAACAAGGCCGTTAACACACCGTTCCTAGGCCGTCATTGAAAATAAGAATGTGTTCTTAACCGACTTGCCTTGTTAACTTGTTCCCATGTTTATACCCAAACTAGGTGCAGCATCTGTTAAAATTTATATCCCCTCAAAACACAGGGATGACGATCCGGGATAGTAATAAAGTAGACCGTTTATAAACAGCTACTCCCTCACTCCTTCCATGGGTTATTACAACTGTCAAAAAAGCAGGGATTCCTGATTACATCAGGAACATCCCTAAAAAGTTATATTCTATTCAACGTGCCAACGTGGGCCATACCTTTAGTATTGACATAGTCGTTGCTGCCTTCATCACTGTCATCACTCTTTCCCAAGTCGACATTGACCTCCGCATCATTGCTTTCTGTGAACACAAAACACACAGGATTGAGGTATACAGTCGTGGCCAAAAATTGAGAATGACACAAATGTTAATTTACACAAAGTTCGCTGCTTCGTCTTTAGATATTTTTGTCAGATGTTACTATGGAATACTGAAGTATAATTACAAGCATTTCATAAGTGTCAAAGGCTTTTATTGACAATTACATGAAGTTGATGCAAAGAGTCAATATTTGCAGTGTTGACCCTTCTTTTTCAAGACCTCTGCAATCCGCTCTGGCATGTTGTCAATTAACTTCTGGGCCACATCCTGACTGGTGCAGATGCACTCACACCTGCCTGCTGCCATTCCTGAGCAAGCTCTGTACTGGTGGTGCCCCATTCCCGCAGGTGAATCAACTTTAGGAGATGGTCCTGGCGCATGCTGGACTTTCCTGGGCGCCCTGAAGCCTTCTTCACAACAATTGAACCGCTCTCCTTGAAGTTCTTGATGATCCGATAAATGGTTGATTTAGGTGCAATCTTACTGGCAGCAATATCCTTGCCTGTGCCTTGCCCTTTTTGTGCAAAGCAATGATGACGGCACGTGCTTCCTTGCAGGTAACCATGTTTGACAGGGGAAGAACATTGATTCCAAGCACCACCCTCCTTTTGAAGCTTCCAGTCTATAATTTGAACTCAATCAGCCCGACAGAGTGATCTCCAGCCTTGTCCTTGTCAACACTCACACCTGTGTTAACAAGAGAATCACTGACATCATGTCAGCTGGTCCTTTTGTGGCAGGGCTGAAATGCAGTGGAAATGTTTTTTGGGGATTCAGTTAATTTGCATGGCAAATAGGGACTTTGCAATTAATTGCAATTCATCTGATAACTCTTCTGGAGTATATGCAAATTGCCATCATACAAACTGAGGCAGCAGACTTTGTGAAAATGAATATTTGTCATTTTTAAAACTTTTCCCCACGATTGTACGGTGCATTCAAAAAAGTATTCAGACCCCTTCACCTTTTCCACATTTTGTTACGTTACAGCCATATTCTAAAATGGATGAAAGTCCCAACCTACACACAATAGCCCATAATGACAGAGCAAAAAGTGGTTTAGAACATTTTATTTAAAAAACATTTATTAAAAATGTTTGGCAGCGTAATCCTCTCAAGCTCTGTCAGGTTGGATGGGGAGCGTCGGTATACTGCTATCTCTCCAGAGATGTTCGGGTTCAAGTCCGGGCTCTTGCTGGGCCACTCAAGGAGATTCAGAGACTTGTCCTGAAGCCACTCCTGCATTGTCTCGGCTGTGTGCTTAGGGTCATTATCCTGTTGGAAGGGTGAACCTTCAACCCAGTCTGAGGTCCTGAGTGCCTGTGGAGCAGGTTTTCATCAAAGATCTCTGTACTTTTCTCTGTTCATCTTTGCCTCGATCCTGACTAGTCTCCCAAATGCAGGTGTTTCAGCCTAGCTCATGCTTTCTGTGGTGGCGGCAAGCCAGCAGAAAATTGGAGCATTGTGCTGTGATTGGCTTAGTGTTCGGTCACTCATGGGGACAGTACGTCATCGCCAAATTTAAGTCCTTAGTAAGGGTAGACACCCAAAATTTCAGCCGTTTGGATCCTGCCATAGAGTTACATTAGAAGTGCCCATCCTAGAAGACTCAAGGTTATTGGCCACAGATAAAATTACATCAAATCACATTGTATGTACAGTAGCTTTGATTGGACTGATCATGTCAACAGCTTACTTTCAAAGTCTTAGCTAGCAGTCATCATGTATCAAGTCGACAATCTACTGGCAAATCCTTTTTATATGTAGAGAAATTATAGATAAAACTCATCGGTGCTCATCGGCCATAAAGATTACACGACAAGTTGGAAATCGCAAATTCAACAATGAGTCATTTGGAAGGAATCAGTGACTAACTGGAAAGGAACCAGTAACTTAGCCTGCTATTCAATGGAGTGGGTGGGTGTGCCAAAATTTGCCCACAAAGGACCGCCGCACAACCTTCACAAGGCGAGTACAAAAATTTATTGTACGCTGCTGCATAAATGATGTATTATGCAAGGGAGAGATGTATACTGTAGCTAAGAAAGTAATACTAAGTATATGTTGTGTAGTAAGCCGTTAGTAGCCCATGACCCTCACCCTAATAATTTGGTCTATTGTATTGTAAGCACTTCGTTCATGGTCGGTGTGTGCTTGTTTGCCAACTTTTTATGTACAATTTTGACAGTGCTACTGATAGTAGTGGTGGCGCTTGGCTTGCACGTGCAAATTCAGCACACACAACATTCTCTAATAGAACTGTTATTTGACATGTCAATAGCTTATTTAGCACATCATATATATGACGTGTATCTTTTTTGACACACAAAGACCCAAACGACGTTTAATGTGCCTTACCCTAATCATTTGGTCTATTTTCACCTCTTAATTTCGCCTACTGTTCTAACTTGGTGGTGCATATAACCTGTTTTAGAGAAATGTAATCATTGAATATTGTAAGAGCTTTCACTGTCTGTTCATATGCCCCTTTATTTATCCTAGGGTTCTGACTTGTTGTACAGGGAGTACACTAAGAACGGCCCATGTTCTGAATTCTGTCGCTGTACATTTCAAAAATGCTGAACAAATAGTTATTGACTACGTCCATCGTCGCTCGCTTATTAATGTCTTAATTGAAATTACGGATTGCCTCATCCGCTCATCGTTCCCTAATGCCATGTTTTGTATATCTCAATTGTTAGTAGAAACCACATTTGTTTAAGCAAGTCGCCATATCAGCTATGTTTTTTTTTAAAGGCAGTTAATGAGGCTGAATGAACTGTTTTGCTGCAAGACAACGCTCCGCTGATAGCCAGGTGTAGCACCAAGAATTCACTCGATTCACTCAAAAGAAAGCTCTGCTGTTGGCTCTAACATGCATCTAAAAAATGTAATGTTGAGTTTTCCCCACTAAGATTTACATGCTAAAATCGCTACCGGACCTAATGGCCTTCAATTCGGAGAAAGTCTAAATAATAATGCATATCTAGACCCCTTTCTGTGTTTACAAACACGAGGGTGGTGCGCACAAGTTGGTGGCAGAACAAGGGGCATTTATTTTATTTCAAATCAAATGTTATTTGTCACATACACATGGTTAGCAGATGTTAATGCGAGTGTAGCGAAATGCTTGTGCTTCTAGTTCCGACAATGCAGTAATAACCAACAAGTAATCTAACAATTCCAAAACTACTGTCTTATACACAGTGTAAGGGGATAAGAATATGTACATAAGGATATATGAATGAGTGATGGTACAGAGCAGCATAGTAGATACAGTAGATGGTATCGAGTACAGTATATACATATGAGATGAGTATGTAAACAAAGTGGCATAGTTAGTGGCTAGTGATACATGTATTACATAAGGATGCAGTCGATGATATAGAGTACAGTATATAAGTATGCATATGAGATGAATAATGTAGGGTAAGTAACATTATATAAGGTAGCATTGTTTAAAGTGGCTAGTGATATATTTACATAATTTTCCATTCATTCCCATTATTAAAGTGGCTGGAGTTGAGTCAGTGTCAGTGTCAGTGTGTTGGCAGCACACTATTTAACTAGGCAAGTCAGTTAAGAACAAATTATTTTTTTACAAAGACAGCCTAACTAGGACAATGCTGGGCCAATTGTGCGCCGCCCTTATGGAACTCCCAATCATGGCTGGTTGTGATACAGCCTGGAATCGAACCAGGTTCTGTAGTGACGCCTTTAGCACTAAGATGCAGTGCTTTAGACTGCTGTGCCACTTGGGAGCCCCAGCAAAAAATCTCTCTATTTACATGTTGCTTATGAGTGAAATTCACAATACTTTTGGATTATAATTGGATTTTAAAGCTTCTATGATTGTCCTGTTTAAGTTTGTGTCATCATCGCAAATCAACTGCATTCAACTGAAAAACAGCTTTTATCAAGGCCATCAGACTGTTAAACAGCCATCACTAGCACAGAAAGGATGCTGCCTACATACAGACTTGATATCATTGGCCACTTTAATAAATGGAACACTAGTCACTTAAAAATGTTTACATCTCTCATATGTATAATACTGTATTCTATACTATCTATTGCATCTTAGCCTATGTCGCTCTGTCATTGCTCATCCATTATTTATATATTCTTATTCCATTCCTTTACTTAGATATCTGTTGTGGAATTGTTAGATATTACTTGTTAGATATTACTGCACTGTCGGAACTAAAAGCACAAGCATTTCACTACACTCGCATTAACATCTGCTAACCATGTGTATGTGAACAAAATTGGATGACAATCCAGGTTAGTAATAAAGACATACATTTTAAAGAGCAACTCCCCTCCCTCCTTCCAAGGCATAAAGAGTTCCATAGGTTATTCAGCTTTTTTGACAGTTGTAGATTCCTGATTAATCAGGAACACCCCTAAAAAGTTATATTCTATTCAACGTGCCAACGTGGGCCATACCTTTAGTATTGACATAGTCGTTGCTGCCATCATCACTGTCATCACTCTTTTCCACGTCGACGGTCATATTGATTTTCATATTGCCAACCACGCCACTGTTTTCTGTGAACACACACACACACACACACAGGATTGAGGTATATACTGTATATACACTCCAGTCTAAAACCATTGTGATGTCTATACTGATAAACCTACAGGCTGGATTTCTACTGCAGCACTCACCCTGCTCTTCGTCCTCCTCTGCTTCCACATTGACATATCATATGAACACGATGTGAATACTCCAGACAGCATTTGATCAAATAATATTTTAATGGCCCATCGGAGACACGTTTTCTAAACCTCCGTCTAACATTCTGCACATGTGCTTCACAAAAACATGAACAAGGAAATAAATCTGCTGCTGGCAACATACGTATGCAAATTAGCGCACTATTCAAGCTGTATCGCTGAAGCTTTACAGACTGTGCACTAGAGATGTTAAGGTAATTTGAAGCTTTGACCTTGAACGCAGTCTTTGCCAAAGTGGGGGCATAGCCTTCACATTTCAATCACGCTATAAAGCGGAACTTCTGTGATAAGGTTTGAATACAGCCCTTAAAATCAACAAAAAAGTCTTGAGTTGCACTTGTGATTTCAACTTAAAATGTCTTATTGTGTATGCATTGTGTAATATTCAAGTGTCTTTAAAGCCCTATTCAAATGGCGCCGGAGAAGAAGGCTGACGTTTTATGTGTCCCTAACCGATTGTTTTGTTTGTGTTTATTTGCGTTGTTTAGAACTTATTTTGTACATAATGTTGCTGCTACTGTCTCTTATGACCGAAAATAACTTCTGGAAATCAGGACTCCAATTACTCACCACGGACTGTCAGAATCTTTTTCCTTTAACAAGTCTGACGAGCCCGACGTGAATGATATACTGCTTTCTTGGGAATGGGCCCAGGTCCCAGTGATTTGCGTGAAGAGGATGCAGAGAAAAAGGGGCCAGAGGGCGAGCTGCCTTCTAAGAATTCGTAGGCAATCGAATAATCCCCCACTTCCTCCCATTCTGCTAGCAAACGTGCAGTCTTTGGAGAATAAAAATCGATGACCTACACTGAAGATTAAACTACCAACGGGACATTAGAAACTGTAATATCTTATGCTTCAAGGAGTCGTGGCTGAACGACGACACTATCAACATACAGCTGGCTGGTTATACACTGTACCGGCAGGATAGGACAGCGGCGTCTGGTAAGACAAGGTGCGGCAGACTATGTATTTCTGTAAATAACAGCTGGTGCACGATATCTAAGGAAGTCTCGACATATTGCCTGCCTGAGGTAGAGTATCTCATGATAATCTGTAGGCCACACTATCTACCTAGAGTTTTCATATGTATTTTTCGTAGCCGTTTACATACCACCACAGACTGAGGCTGGCACTAAGAAAGCATTGAATGAGCAGTATTCCACCATAAGCAAACAAGAAAACGCACACGTAGACAAGGTGCTCCTAGTAGCCAGGGACTTTAATGCAGTGAAACTTAAATCTGTTTTACCTAAGTTCAAATAAGCATGTTAATGTGCAACCAGAAGGGGAAAATAAATAAATGAAACTCTAGACCTCCTTTATTCCACACACAGAGATGCATACAAAGCTCTCCATCGCCTGACATTTGGCAGATCTGACCATAATTCTATCTTCCTGATTCCTGCTTACAAGCAAACATTAAAAGCAGGAAGCACCAGTGACTAGATCAATAAAAAAAGTGGTCAGATGAAGCAGATGCTAAGCTACAGGACTGTTTTGCTAGCAGACTGGAATATGTTCCGGGATTCATCTGATGGCATTGAGGAGTACACCACATCAGTCATTGGCTTCATCAATAAGTGTATCGATGACGTTTCCACAGTGACCGTACGTACATACCCCTACTAGAAGCCATGGATTACAGGTAACAGCCGCACTGAGCTAAAGGGTAGAGCTGCCGCTTTCAAGGAGCGGGACTCTAACCCGGAAGCTTATAAGAAATCCTCTGACGAACCATCAAACAGGCAAAGCGTCAATTCAGGACTATATTCGACTCATACTACACCGGCTCTGATGCTCGTCGGAGGTGACAGGGCTTGCAAACTATTACAGACTGCAAAAGGGAGGCATAGCCGGTAAGCTGCCTAGTGACACGAGCCTACCAGACGAGCTAAACTATTTCTATGCTAGCTTCAAGGAAAATAACATTGAAACATGCATGAGACCAGCTGTTCCAGAACACTGATCACGCTCTCCACAGCCGACGTGAGTAAGACCTTTAAATAGGTCAACATTCACAAGACCACAGGGCCAGACGAATGACCAACTGGCAAGTATCTTCACTGACATTTTCAACCTCTGCCTGTCCGAGTCTGTAATACCAACATGTTTTAAGCAGACCACCATAGTGCCTGTGCCCAAGAACACTAAGATAACCTGCCTAAATGACTACAGCACTGTCTGTAGCTATGAAGTGCTTTGAACGGCTATTCATGGCTCACATCAGCACCATTATCCCACTCCAATTGGCATACCATCCCAATAGATCCACAGATGATGCAATCTCTTTTGCACACAACACTGCCCTTTCCCACCTGGACAAAAGTAACACCTATGTGAGAAAGCTATTCATTGACTACAGCTCAGCATTCTACACCATAGTGCTCTCAAAGCTCATCATTAAGCTAAGGACCCAAACTCAACACCTCCCTCTGCAACAAGATCCTGTACTTCCTGACGGGCCGCCCCCAGGTGGTAAGGGTAGGTAACAACACATCCGCCACACTGATCCTCAACACAGGAGCCCCTCAGTGCTGCGTGCTCAGTTCCCTCCTGTACTCCCTGTTCACTCATGACTGCATGGCCAGGCACGACTCCAACACCATCATTAAGTTTGCCATGACAACAGCCTGATCACCGACATAGACGAGACAGACAATATGGAGAAGGTCAGAGACCTGACCGTGTGGTGCCAGGACAACAACCTCTCCCTCAACATGATTGTGGACTACAGGAAAAAGAGGACCGGCACACCCCCATCGAAGGGGCTGCAGTGGAGCAGGTTGAGAGCCAGGGACACACTCCAACACAAGACAATTTACAAATGAAGCAATGTGTGTTTAATGAGTCCGCCAGATCAGAGGCAGTAGGGATGACCAGGGATGTTCTCTTGATAAGTGTGTGAATCTTCCTGTCACGCTAAGCATTCAAAATGTAATGAGTACTTTTGGGTGTCAGGGAAAATGTATGGAGTAAAAGTTGTCAAAAATATAGAGTACAGATACCCCAAAAAACGATTTAAGTAGTACTTTCAAGTAATTTTACACTACTAGATACACTAACTATTACCACAGCATGTTTTCCCAGTGGAAGATTCGAACTTTACCAAACTGCCCCTGTAATTCTTTTTTTTTTCCTTATTCAAAATTAACCGGTATGACGAAAGTCTGGAGGCTCTTCTAGACATGAAGCTATTTCACATCTAGGGTTAGCCTAATATTGACCTAATGGCCTTCAGTTCAGAGAAAGTGTAAATAGTAATGCATATCAATAAGAACCATGGAATGTAACCTATGCAGACATTTAATTACCAGACTCAGGCTGTGCGCATAGCACTTTGTTTTAATCATCAATTTGTTCCCATGTTCTTACCCAAACTGAGTGCAGTACCTGTACCTGTTAAACTCGAAAAACAGTCGGTTTTTAGGGCTGGGATAATAACCTTCCTGCCAAGTAAAAATTACTGACATGGCAGATTCGGACGGGAATAAAATTAAGGATGTGGTGATTTGTGCTCGTGCACATAATTATATTACCTGAGCTTCCCCATTCAAATGTATCCCATCCAAAAAGGGCTAAAGTAATGTGTCATATTCAGTCACCTCTCCACCCTTACGTTACCTACCTGTGCTTTGGGAGCTTTTGGAGATGAGACATTGGTTGGAATGACACAGAGACCCAGTCCCAGGAAGATCTGATGGTAACACTATTCTATAAGGAGGAGCGAGAGGTTACACAAATCCCAAGAGACCCCAGTACTCTATAGCCACAGAAGTAACATTATTTTAAATTTAGCCAATAGAGCAACAAATGGCACTTTTTTTCCCCAGGAAGTCCTAGAAATGCAAAGTAACATTCAAAGTGAGGCACTGACATGTAGTATACACTGAGTATACAAAACATTAAGAGCACCTGCTCTTTCCATGACAGACTGACCAGGTGAATGCAAATCTGTGTAGATGAAGGAGAGACCAGTTAAAGAAGGACTTTTAAGCCTTGAGACAATTGTGACATGGATTGTGTAGGTGTGCCATTCAAAGGGTGAATGGGCAAAACAAAAGATTTAAGTGACTTTGAACAGGGTATGGTAGTAGGTGCTAGGCACACCTGTTTGTGTCAAGAACTGCAACGCTGCTGGGTTTTTCACACTCAACAGTTTCCCGTGTGTATCAAGAACAGTCCCCTACCCAAAGGACATCCAGCGAACTTGACACAATCTGTTGGAATCAACATGGGCCAGTATCCCTGTGGAACACTTTCAACACCTTGTACAATCCATGCCCCAAAGAATTGAGAATCTTCTGAAGGAAAAGGGGGGAGTGCAACTCAATATTATGAAGGTGTTCCTAATGTTTGGTATACTCTGTGTATTTTGTTAAAATTAAATGAACACTCACAGGTAGCCTGATCCTGGTTCATAGTCATCCATCACCTCGTTGACATACTCTACAGAACAAAGATAGCACATCCGCAGAGACACGGGCACACACAGCTGTCAATCAATCATGTCAGATTACAGTGCCTTCGGAAAGCATTCAGACCCCTTCACTTTTTCCACATTTTGTTACGTTACAGCTTTATTATAAAATAGATTAAATAGAAAACAAAATCCTCAGCAATCTACACATAATACCCCAGAGAGACACAGCGAAGACATGTTTGGACATTTTTGCACATTTATTAAAAATATAAAACAGAAATACCTGATTTACATAAGTATTCAGTCCCTTTGCTATTAGACTCAAAATTGAGCTCAAGTGCATCCTGTTTCCATTGATAATCTTTGAGATGTTTCTGTGTCTTGGAGTCCACCTGTGGTAAATGCAATTCATTGGACATGATTTGGAAAGACACACACCTGTCTATATAAGGTCCCACAGTTGACAGTGCATGTCAGAGCAAAAACCAAGCCATGAGGTTGAAGGAATTGTTCTTAGAGCTTCGAGACAGGATTGTGTAAAGGGACTGATCTGGGGAAGGGTAACAAAACATTTCAGTAACATTGAAAGGCCCTAAGAACGCAGTGGCTTTCATCATTCCTAAATGGAAGAAGTTTGGAACCACCAAGACTCTTCCTAGACTTGTCTACCCGGCCAAACTGAGCTATCGGGGAAGAAGGGCCTTGGTCAGGGAGGTGACCAAGAACCTGATGGTCATTCTGGCTGAGCTCCAGAGTTCCTCTGTGGCGATGGGAGAACCTTCCAGAAGGACAACCATCTCTGCAGCACTCCACCAATCAGGCCTTTATGGTAGATTGACCAGACGGAAGCCACTCCTCAGTAAGCACATGACAGTCCGCTTGGAGTTAGCCAAAAGGCACCTAAGAATTCTCTGGTCTGATGAAACCAATATTGAACTCTTTGGCCTGAATGTAAAGCGTCAATTCTGGAGGATGCCTGGCACCATCCCTACGGTGAAGCATGGTGGTGGCAGCATCATGCTGTGGGGATGTTTTTCAGCGGCAGGGAGACTAGTAGGATCGAGGTAAAGAAAAGTACAGACAGATACTTGATGAAAACCTGCTCCAGAGCGCTCAGGACAGACTGGGGCGAAAGTTTACCTTCCAACAGGATAACGACCCTAAGCACACAGCCAAGGTGAAAAACGCAGGAGTGGCTTCGGAACAAGTCTCTGAATGTCCTTGAGTGGCCCAGCCAGAGCCCGGACTTGAACACGATCAAACATCTCTGGAGAGACCTGAAAATAGCTGTGCAGCAGCGCTCCCCATCCAACCTGACAAAGCTTTAGAGGATCTGTAGAGAAGAATGTGAGAAGCTCCCAAAATACAGGTGTGCCAAGCTTGTAGTGTCATACCCAAGACGACTCGAGGCAGTAATCACTGCAAAAGGTGCTTCAACAAAGTACTGAGTAAAGGGTCTGAATACTTATGTAAATCTGATATTTAAATTTCAAAAAAAAAAAAATTTGCTTTGTCATTATGGGGTATTGTGTATAGATTGATGAGGGAAAAAACTATTTAATCAATTTTAGAATAAGGCTGTAAACAAACAAAATGTGGAAAAAGTCAAGGGGTCCGAATACTTTCCAAAGGCACTGCATGAATGGTTTAATGTCCAAATGTCTGAATGAATGTGAGTAAGTCACAAGTAGGCAGGTACAGTAGCCTAGCGGTTAGAGCATTGCTGGTTCAAACATCCAAGCCAACGAGGTGAAAAATGTGTTGTTGTGCCCTTGAGCAAGGCACTTTAACCCTGGCTCCAGGGGCGCCATATGGTTGACCATGTAAAATAATACATTTCACTGCACCTAATTGGTGTGTGACAATAAAAACATATTTTGTTTCACCTAAGGAGCCATGTGCACATTGTCTAAAACTTCTTCAGCAGTTACTGTGCACACATGTTTGAAGGGATCAGTGTTATTGAACATGGTAGGATATAACGCTCACATTACCTTCTCCTGGACTCTCATAGCCGTCATTACTCTCTGCAAGAAAAAGCTAACCATTAAGAGATATACCGTTATAGAGATAGTGGCGAAAGAAGGAAAACAAGTGGAGAAAATAGACATTTGATGTAGAGGAAGAGCGAGACATCTCACCATTTTCAGTTGGGGTGATAGAGTTCGGTCTCAGAACGATCTGTGGTGAACTGTGGGATAGAAAGACCGGTACATTTCGCTTGACGGTAATATGAGTCATTGTCTGTGTGTGTGTGTGTGCAGTAACTCACATGGGTGAAAGGAGGCTGGAAGGGGGAGCACCCCAGCTTGTGGCTGAAGAGGGGTTGTCTGAGGAGGAAGGTTCATCATAAACACATTTTTCTTAAGTATCGTGAAAAGATTTGGATACAACTTCAGTCATCACACACATACTCACATGGTGGGTGGGCCAAGCCGAATCCTGGGGTGCTGAGTGGGGAAGAAATCAGAGCGTTGGTAGAGGTTGATACCTCGCACGGATATCAATTGGAGATTTGTGCAAACATTCAAGCCCACTTCCCGTCATCTCGTCTGGTACACTTACACAGTGTACCGGACATATATTACAAGTGCCACACAAACTTTTGAATATGTGGTTTCATTTTAATTAACAGGCACTGAATAGTTTTATGAAAAAGTGCTTACTGCTGAGTGTAATCCTCACTGTAACGCTGCTGAATGGACGCTGAGGAGTAAGAAAATTATGTTCTGTAAATGAGTTTTATTTTTTCTCATCATTTGCATTTAACCCTTATTTTACCAGTTTAAGCTGACTGAGAAGAACATTCTCATTTACAGCGACAACATCTACATAGAGACCAATTTAATTCAAAACAACTTTATAGGTTACAGTAACGAAGCTTTGGTATTACTAGGCAGGTTGTGTCTTCTGCAGCGAAGACACAGGCCAGTCAACAGGATGAGTGACAGGAGGACCGCTCCACTCAGCAGCAACGCATACAGCTGCATAGACACCTCCATCGCTGTCTGCAGGTATAAACACAATACAAAGAGTCATCCGGTCAGGTTACACTTTTGACATGGCACTATTAAAAGCATTATTATGCCGTCTTCTCTGACCCCGATTAAGACTAGTCTTGGACTAAGAAGCTAATTAAAAATGGGGATTTTTTTGTACTTAAGTATATTTTTTGTATCACCTCTGAATAGAAATGTGGTTGTCAGTGTTAAATCCTCATCATGTAATTTTCCTTCCTTGTGGTTTTTGATTCTCAATTTCACACATGCTGTCTCTAAACTTCTTGTTAACTATCACTTTGAGGTTGAGTTCACCTTTCTAATTCCAGTAAACGGATTTCCTGTATTTTCAAGTTAATGAAAATACCAGCACACTCGTCTCACACTGTATGTGTAATCACACACACACAGACAACTTTCTGTATTTCACATAATATCTAGTTCTGTGGCACATAAAACAAACTCCCTGCAAAACTGACGACACACAAAATAAGACAACCTCAAGAACAGACACGACTACAACGACACTACAGTGTGGTACCATAGGGCTGGTATTTACTTTTTTGCAGAACCTTGCTCCCTCTAAAACTTTTAATTGGTAGTGAGTTGAACACGAAAGGCCCTATAATTGTGACAATTGGTAGAGATTGTGTGTCACGACACTCCTCCTGGGGAGCCATGAGGAGGGTGACTTTTCGGGCCAAACTCAGACGGATCTAGATTTGGTAGCAAGAGAGGAAGCGAGGGACGGCTGATCTGAAGGGCTAACTTAGACCAAGTTAAGTGGTAATAGTACAGAGCTGCTGGACCGGAGGCCTTCAGAAAACCTGGGTCCTGTACCAGTAGCCATGATGTTGAAGAGCATTCAGATACAGTCAAAGGCATTTCTAACATTGTGAACATGTCTCTATACTGAATTCATCTTGGGTTAAATCAACACTGTTGTGAGTACCAGGGATGGAGTCAATTCAGGAAGTACACTGTACAATACTCTTCAATGCTTTTCACTGGGGAAAATGTGGAATTAGAATTTGGTTTACTTTCTGAATTGAAACAGGATTGACCCCAACTCAGGTGAATACGTCAACAAGTTACTTCTTCAGTTCTAGCTTATTCTCTACTAACCTAGAGGTTAAGAAACTAGGCATAAAGTAGGAGTGGAGGGAGTTCTCTTACCGGCACGATTTGTGTAGATTCCCAACAGAGCGTTAGGTCGTAAGTCGCTGATGATCTGCCAAGTGGTCAATGAGACTGGTTCTAAACCGGAGGTCGAGTTCAGGCCGAGTTGATCCCAATCCAATCCCCAGACCAGCTCAGTCGTCAGCTACACTGAGATGCGTCATTTTGGATCCATCTGATCTACAGTATACCATACCTCTGTTGCTCAAATCTCTGTCATACCACTCTCCCTATTTAACACTCTGTTTTCCACTCTGTCAGTTAACTGTAAGGAACCTTGACTATTGCAGCTTGACATAGGTGTCTTCCTCGATGCGCCTTTCTGTCTGTACGGCCTGTTCAGTCGCCTCCTACTTCCCTTCCTCCCTCTTCTCATCAACTCTCCTACCCTGCCGTCATCTCAACCTCCCCCAATGTGCCTTTTTTCTATCCTTCTCACAATGTTGTTTCAGATCACCTCTCCCCACCACCGTGATCTCATCGCCTCCTCTCTCTGAGACCTGAAACGCACATTCAAATACAGGGAATGACAAGTGTTCAGTTCATGGTTCAAAAGATGTACCATTCTATAGTTCTAAATCCTATGCCGGGGTACCCCAAAGGTCTGTATTTGAACCAATGTATATACTGTAGAGGGAACATTGGGAACAGCATAATAATTGGCCAACATTCAGACCCTTGGCTATCATTTGGTCCATACAAGTCAATAATCAGTTATTGTCAACTGCTAATTGAGCTGTCAGTAATAATGCTTTATTTTTTAGTCAGAATGTAGAATCTGAAAGTCAACTCAGAAATGTAGCGAAAGTATACAACAGACATGGAATGGCAAATCACGACATGTACCTCCTGTAGCTGTGTGTTCCCATCATCAGTGCACTCATTATTATTCTCTCCAGACAATCATTTTAGGGGAAATGTTTCCACCACTATAGATGCTCCTCTAGCAGACCGCCATCAGAAAAGCTGGTTGGCATGGCACCCACACATGTAAAATGGCTGCCGGGTGCCTATGTGGTAGCGTTGGGTACGGTGTTGCATTTAGTGTTATCATCCTGATTTAACTGCCAGAACCTCTGAGAAGACACTAGTTCTCAGAAGAACACAAAATGTCAAACTGCTCTGGACATACACACACAGACGTGGGCGCACACACACACAGTCTCGCAGCAGCGTTAAAATTGAATAGTGTGAACTTTGCACAAGCGACCTGCTTTACCTCTCACACACCCCCCCCCCCCCTCCTCCCCCCACAAACAGGAAACCACACCAACGGAAGGAAGCCATGAGCTCCTCTCTCACTCCCCATCAAAGAGAGAGACTGTGTAGACAACTGAAAAAAAATCAAGGTGGAATTCCTGAATAGTGAGAGGGGCAAAGGAGAGGGAGATGTCATAGGAGAGGGACGAGAGAGGGAAAGGTATAGAAAGGCTAAATGAGAGAGGCTGCAGCTGCACTTGGTGTATTTGTGCAGCAGAGTATACAACCCTTCATTAAAGCGTGGTTATGGGCTTACAGGATCCAAGCTTCAAAGACACATTTATCACCTCTGCAACTGCAAAGCACTAAGTGACATATGCGCGGATACATAGAGAAATCATTCCATGAGTCATCTCGTCAACGGTCCATTCTCATCGTTTAATGTTTCAACGAAAGTTTACATCAAATCAAATTCAAGTTAAAAAAACAGAACTAATTATTTTAAGGCTTCACTTTCCAAAATAACCAATACATTCTTTAAAAAAAAAAGAAATAATGTAACAATCGCCTTCATTAAAAAGGGATATCCATTTTCCTTAGACAATTAAACTGTAATAGACCCGATTTGATCTCCTGGTCGTTGTGACATCAGTGACTCTGGATTTTGTGACCTCAAAGTACACCTGACCGCCAGGATCATTCCATAAAAACACCAGTAATTGCAACAAAACAAACACAAAAAAAGAAGGGTCTTAATAAAGAAAACATAGATCATCTTCTGTACCTGTCTGGAACAGACGTCTGTCCCTCCACCACGTTCTAGGTAGCTGAGGGACAAATCTAGTGTTATTATTATAATATACCAAACGGGTCTAAAAACAACAAGCATGATTAGGCTTAATCTGTTAAAAATGCAACATCCCACAACCGATCGGTGGGTTTGGAGTACAATGCGGCCTGTGCCTGCCAACTCCCTTTTTTTCGGTTGGATACTGTATGTAGTAAATAGTTTGTGGTTACACTGAACGAACAAGCATAATATTTACAGTCTTAAGTTTGTTGACGGGAGGACGACAGCACTGGTTGGAATGGCTTCGAAATGGACCGGTCGTAGTTATTACGTGGCCAATCAGATCTCTGCGTTTCAGACCCAAGCAAGAAGCACAGCAGCAGTAGTTGGGATGTAGTGGTTAGAAATCAATCAGAGCACTGGGGTGAAAAATATCCTGCCGGTTTTCCGCAGAGGTCTCTACCGTCGACATATAGTCCCTGTGGGGTAACGGATGAGTGTCTGTCTAAGAGTGACACCCCTATCTGTGACCCTGTGACACATTGGCTGTAACAGGAGATAACTGGGGTGCACACATCGGAACGCAAAAAGGCTTTCTGCTTCTTTCTCTCCCTCGGGTAAAGTAGCTGCCTCTTCTGAAATTCTCCCTTTTGCTTTCTTCTATCCGGTCACCTCTTCCAGCCACAGAGGTTAGGCTTCCACTGATGTGGCTCTTTGACTTCCTGTTTACTACTCTGCATACATTTCTCATGTTGTCATGCCAACACGTGAAGCCAATCAGAAGTGGAATATCTGATTGGTCACTACAAAAACACCAGGAAATGATGAGTGGAACGGTTTGGCAGCTCTGACTCTGCAATGTTCCTCAGCAGATAAAGGTATTAAAAACCATATCACCTCAAATGTTACAAATAATAAATAAACGTCTCTGTATAGGGCATTGTCCAATTAAAAGACCCTAAATGTAAAAACACTGCTGCGCGATTGAAACAGGGACCAATCAGGGTGCAGCATATTCCACAGGAGCCTTCAATGTCCCTTTAATCTCAAATCAAAACGCTGGACACTGGCACCCTCGTGGACCTGCCGCTCTTCGGTACAACAATTGGTTCATCATCTGTTAGGGAAAGAAAATACAGGACAGTAAAATTAAAGCATTGTATATTGATTATCAAGATGAGCAGAATATGTGACCTGGTAGTTTCTTCTAACTGTTGCAAGCCTCTCTCTGCTAACATCACCTGTGGTCTGTAAACTCGTCTCTACCGGTCTCATCTGTGCTTGCTCTCAACACTTTCTTTCACATATCTGTAGTTAGCAGGAGTAAGTGTTGGGCCAGCAGCATAGCACCCTGCATCCCACTGCAGGCTTGCCTCTGAAGCTAAGCAGGGTTGGTCCTGGTCAGTCCCTTGATGAGAGACCAGATGATGCTGGAAGTAGTGTTGGAGGGCCAGTAGGAGGCACATTTTCCTTTGGTCTATTTTTTTTATTTATCCCAATGCCCCAGGGCAGTGATTGGGGACATTGCCCTGTGTAGGGTTCAGTCTTTAGGATGGGACATTAAATGCGTGTCCTGACCCTCTGTGGTCAGTAAAATCCCATGGTACTTACTGTAAGAGTAAGGGTGTAAACCCTGGTATACTGGCTAAATTCCCAAATCTGGCCCACATACAATCATGGCCACCAAATCATCCCCAGCTTCCAATTGGCTCATTCATCCCCTGTAACTATTCCCCAGGCCATTGCTGTAAATGAAAATGTGTTCCCAGTCAACCTACCTGGTAAAGTATGAGATTTTTATTTTTTATTTTAAAAGGCTCCTCATTGAATTTCACCACTTCACCTGCATTCATAGTTAGCTTCACCTGTTGCTAATCTGGGGCCCAGGCGCATAAACGTAGCTCCAAGTTTAGCCTCTCACCTGAGGGTGTGTAGTTTGCGGCACGTTGACGGTCCTTCTCGATGAAGAGGGCGGTGGCCAGGAAGAAAGCCCCGCCCCCCACTGCCACAAAAGTGCACGTGAGGAGGGAGAGCTGCAGGGAGCGGAACTGCCACAGGTACGAGTCAGTCTGCTTCAGAGAGTCTGACACCTGATGGGGAGGGGTGTCAGACAGTAAATGAGGATCATACACACACCTGTCTATGCATGCATAACAATCACGAGACATACCAGGCCTATGAGATAAGGACTCCCAGCATCTCCTAGCAGGTGAGAGAGAACGATCTGGAAGGCCTCAGCTGTGGCGCGACGCGTGGGGACCACCACGTACTGGGAAAGACAGAGGGAGAGTGGGGGGGGATGGAGGAAATAATTAGCAAATGGTTTTTCCATATCTTATAAATCAGCACAATTTAAAAGTAACCTTGAGGATGGAAGGTCAAAAATGTGCACTAAAGAGTTACATTACTTTAAAAATGTGGCTATTCATATATGCCAATGACTTGGCATGATCTAAATTCCTCAACAGAAACCGAATCCATATTATCCAGTTAGTACACATTTTTGTTGTTGCCCCGGACGAGACACCAGGTGAGTTTGACAAATTTGACCAGAAACATCTGCATATGGACATTGATTGGATAGGGCACAACCACCTTGCGTTTAGATAGGGGATTGTTATGCATCTGAACTCACTAGCAGGATGTCCGCTACGATGGCCCAGTTCATAGACAGGAAGGTCTCGCCCAGGAAGATAAACACCTGACCACACAAAAAAAAAAAATGGTTAGACTACCATCACCATACACTGGGGATACAAAGCCAGCAGAGAGGAAAGCGTGTGTGTGAAAGACAGGCTGATCGGTCTTACCTACTACTTACTAAAACTACATACTGTGTACTAATCATACTACACACTATTTATGTACGGTTCAGTAAAATCGAATGCAGATAGCAACACATGCTCCCGAGTGGCGCAGTGGTCTAAGGTACTGCATCTCAGTTCTAGAGGCATCACTACAGACCCTGGTTCGATCCTGGGCTGTATCACAACTAGCTGTGATCGGGAGTCCCAAAGGGCGGCACACAATTGGCCCAGCGTCATCCGGGTTAGGGGAGGGTTTGGTTGAGGTAGGCAGTCATTGTAAAATAAGAATTTGTTCTTAAACGGCTAGCCTAGTTAAATTTCAAAAACATAACATACTAGACTCAGCCATATTGAGAATGAGTCATCTAATGTGCAATTGCGTTGACTCCTGCCATTTGTTTATTTTGGTACAGCGTGTTACTATATCTGAGTATCAGCTGTTGTCAAACACAAGCATTTCTCTTCCTCAATATTGTGCAAAATTTCACGTACATTCACACACGATCAATTCCATGTAAAAGGACCAACGTGAAGTCACTAGGAGCATATCAAATTGGGTGTTAAAATGAAAGCTAGTCTGAGAAAGTAAGGCATATATACACTGAACGTAAATATAAACGCAACATGTAGTGCCATGTTTCATAAGCTGAAATAAAAGATCCCAGAAATATTCCATACACACAAAATGCTTATTTCCCTCAAATTTGGTACATAAGTGTTTACACACCTGTTAATGAGCATTTCTCCTTTGCCAAGATAATCAATCTAGCTGACAGGTGTGGCATATGAATATGCTGATTAAACAGCATGATCGTTACAGGTGCACCTTGTACTGGGGACAATAAAATGCAACTAAAATGTGCAGTTGTCACACAATGCCACATGTCTCAAGTTGAGGGTGCATGCAATTGGTATGCTGTCTGCAGGACTGTCCACCAGAGGTGTTGCCAGAGAAATAAAATGTTCATTTCTCTACTATAAGCCGCCTCCAACATCGTTTTAAAGAATTTGGCAGAAAGTCCAACCGGCCTCACAACCACAGACCATGTGTAACCATGCCAGCCCAGGACCTCGGCGTTAAGCTTCTTCACCTGCGGGATCATCTGACCAGCCACCCGGACAGTTGATGAAACTGTGGGTTTGCACAAATGAAGAATTTCTTCACAAACTGTCAGAAACCGCCTCAGGGAAGCTCATCTGTGTGCTCGTTGTGCTGACCAAGGTCTTGATCTGACTGCAGTTCGGCGCCGTAACAAACTTCAGTGGGCAAATGCTCACCTTCAAATGGCCACTGGCACCCTGCTAGTGTGCTCTTCACAGATTAATCCCAGTTTCAACTGTCCCGGGCAGACGGCAGACCGTGTGTATCAGTGGTGGTCAGCGCCATGAGGATTTCTTTTTTTTAATGAGCATGGCCTTATTTCTATTATTATCCTCTCACCTTCTCCCTTCTCTTGGAGACTTCAGTGCACAGCACTTCAGCTAACATAGCATCCCTCTCTGAATAGGCTGAGCTAGCTGCATTCACAGAAGTAACAAGTAAAAAGGTAGACCTAACAATTAGTGTTTTTACATTTTCTTTCATACCAAATTGGTAGCAGAATATCTGCAATTGAGTTGGCTACAATGGGAAATAATAGTAGTCACAAACTACAGTTGGTTTCACAAGTTTGGACAGGACAGTAGAGTAAGTAGTAGAGTATAGTTCAATACTGTAGAGTTCAGTATAGTATACAGTAGAGCACACAAGTTGAGTACACGATAATGTACTGAACTATCTGCACTCTACTGTGCTGTACTCTGCAAACATAGACGTCTATGATTGGTTCAGATTTGGTGTGGTCTGGACCAACCAAATTTGGTCTGGTTCAGGGGCAGAGCTCGTTAAAATAATATCCAGTGTGTAGAATAATACCCAAATATGCAAGAGAGAACATTGCATATTTTAACCTTTGTGTACCCATTTAGGATAAATCACCATGAAGAGAATTTCTGTAGTACAGATCAGGGAACCATGATGAAATTCCGTTACCGGGTGTAAATCCACTTCACTTACTGTAGTTAAATAACCAAAATAAATTTATGTCATAGCTGACACCCCATTCTTTCCGCAGACATCGTTGAATCTTAATTCGGAGCATATATGTAAACAGAGTTTTTGGGAAACCGTGAATTCATAAAAATAAAAAAAAGAGGCAAGGGCCTCCCGGGTGGCGCAGTGGTTAAGGGCGCTATACTGCAGCGCCAGCTGTGCCACCTGAGACCCTGGGTTTGCGCCCAGGCTCTGTCGTAACCGGCCGCGACCGGGAGGTCCGTGGGGCGACGCACAATTGGCCTAGCGTCGTCCGGGTTAGGGAGGGCTTGGCCGGTAGGGATATCCTTGTCTCATCGCGCACCAGCGACTCCTGTGGCGGGCCGGGCGCAGTGCGCGCTAACCAAGGTTGCCAGGTGCAGAGTGTTTCCTCCGACACATTGGTGCGGCTGGCTTCCGGGTTGGATGTGCGCTGTGTTAAGAAGCAGTGCGGCTTGGTTGGGTTGTGTATCGGAGGACGCATGACTTTCAGCCGTCTCTCCCGAGCCCGTACGGGAGTTGTAGCGATGAGACAAGATAGTAGCTACTAAAAAAACTATTGGATACCACAAAATTGGGGAGAAAAAGGGGTAACATTGTTTTTATTTTATTTAAAAAAGGTTTTGTAAAAATGTCAGTGTTAATTGTTTAAAATAGTCCTTGTGCATAGATTTGTATGGTTTGTTAAACTTTGAAATCCATGGTTTTTGTTTGGTATACATTTTAAGTGAAAAATGTAAGTCTCAGTTCAGCTCCAGCACCGTGGAATTGTCCATACCCAAAATGCCTACTATTTAGAATGCAAGTATTCGGACACGGCCACACAGAGCGAGAGATGGGTGTTGGCTTACGTAGGTGGCAGTGGGACTGGCCTGAGCGAAGACGATGGCGAGGTAGAGGAAGGGCGCTGAGAGCAGGAGTCCTAGAGCACACACCAGGGGGTCAGCCTTTGGGGTCCTCAACCTCAGCCTCCTACTGACCTCTGCACCACTGGCCACACCCAGGATCCCCGACACAACTGTGATGATGCCAAAGTACAGGCTGCGGAGGGAGAGAGTGAGAAGGGTTTATAACATTTAAAACATTTGTTTACCCTTGCTGACTCATCTGTGTGGTTTTTGATTGACAATTGACTATTTCCGGATAAACGGAATTCCTTTGACAGCGAAAGTTTGATGTCTATTCTCTACTGCTGCTCTTTATTCACTGACTTGTACCGTCATCCCAAACCGTTGCAGTAATCAGGAGTCGAGTGTAGTAGTGGCAACAACGTTGTGATGATTCAATCTTATCCTGTGATTACAGGAATCTGATGATCCCTTAACATTCTGACTGATTATAAAGTGTCTTTGTTCAGCACCTAGTTCCTGTGTGTGTGTTACCTGTCGGACGTTTGTGCGTCACCTGTTGGATGTTGGTGTGAGTTTGAGGTGTGAGCCTGTGTGTTACCTGTCAGAGGTGTCGCAGGGCCCCTTAATGCAGGGGGGCCTTTCTCCAGTGAAGACAGCAGCTCTGAAGAGGAAGGCCGGGGCCCAGAGTGCCAAGGAGCCAGTCACAAAGGCCACTGCTGTGAAGCCAAACGTAGACAACACAAAGCTGGGGCTGCACACATAGACACAAACAAATATATTGGTTAGATAACTCTTCTGTAAGACCAACGATACACTATAATTGTGCAATGAATACAGAG
Source organism: Oncorhynchus kisutch (assembly GCF_002021735.2). Lineage (NCBI taxonomy): Eukaryota > Metazoa > Chordata > Actinopteri > Salmoniformes > Salmonidae > Oncorhynchus > Oncorhynchus kisutch. Next base: position 45,469,935 of record NC_034183.2, on the reverse strand, counting down.
CTATAGAGATATGGGCAAAACATAGTGGACTATTATAGGGAACATGGGTGTCATTTCAAGTAGTGCACAATATAGAAAAGAGGATATGATACTCAGCTCTGGTCAAACGTAGTTCTCTACACAGGGATATCATTTGACACTGGGCTTGTGATGGTGGACATACTTTCTGCAGAGGGCCTTCATGTCACCCAGCCAGCTGGTCCTTTGGAGGGTGTGCTCCGGTCGGGCCTCGATAGCACCCCTCTTCGGCTCTTTCACCACGAACAGAAGCAACACCACCGCTACCAGTCCTAACGCAGGAGTCACCTAAGGGGAAAAAAAAACACAATTTGAATGGCACAATTGATGTTTCTGATAGACATAGAACTAAAACATGGACACATTGAATTTAAGTCAGATGACCAGCTGGCTGGGTGACGTGTTTTTATGCATTTTTGTTTTATTCCCTTTATGGTTGAGAGCGCATGTATTTTGAGAAAGATGTGTGTTGAGATGTATAATATCCAACAGCTCAGGGGATTTGATAACTCACCCGCAGGGCCCAATGCCAGTCCCCTGCCATGTCATCAACCTTTGACCCCACGATGTAGCCCAGACCACTGAGGAAGGAAGGACAATGGAACAAACATTCACCACAGGGTCAATCGGCTCCTACTCTTAACACATAATCCAAGACAGATAACAAAGATGGACAGATGTATACATTAGTGGGTGTGTATGTTCTATGACCCCACCTGCCCACTGGAATGGCGAAATAGAAGACAGAGAGCATCTGCGTCCTCCTCTCCTTGACGTACAGGTCAGCGATGATGGTTGGGGCGATAGTGGAATAACTGGCCTCCCCAACCCCCACGAGGCCACGCGTCAACAACAGGAGCCAGAAATACTGACAGGATGAATGGTGGAGAGAGGGGGAAGAAAATAACATTCCTTCAGGTTAAGATTTTACTTTAATTTAAAATCAGGGGAGCCCATTGAGGCCAGGTTCTCATTTTCAATGGTGCCCTGAGGAAAACAAATTCAACACAAACACAAAATATCTATATTCACAGCATCATTGGAATGAGCTTGTTATCATTGCAGGCGATCGCAACGCTGTGCGTTACAGGGAAGACATCCTCCTCCCTCATGTGGTACCCTTCCTGCAGGCTCATCCTGACATGACCATCTAGCATGACAATGGCACTAGCCATACTGCTCGTTCTGTAGGTGACTTCCAAGACAGGAATGTCAAGTGTTCTGCCATGGCCAGCGAAGAGCCCGGATCTCAATCCCCTTGAGCATGTCTGGGACCTGTTGAATCGGAGGGTGAGGAATAGGGCCATTCCCCCCCCAGAAATGTCTGGGAACTTGCAGGTGCCTTGGCGGAATAGTGGGGTAACATCTCATAGCAAAAACTGGCAAATCTGGTGCAGTCCATGAGGAGGAGATGCACTGCAGTATTTAATGTTGCTGTTTTTGACCCCCCCTTTGTTCAGGGACACATTATTCCATATCTGTTAGTCACATGTCTGTGGAACTTGTTCAGTTTATGTCTCAGTTGTTGAATCTTGTTATGTTCATACAAATATTTACACACGCAGTTAACAGTGAGAGGACGTTTCTTTTTTTGCTGAGTATATATTGTTTTTTAAATAATGAAAAACTGCAGGTTAATAAAAATTTAAAAAATACAATTCTAACCATTTTTTACCCCCCTTTTCTCCCCAATTCCTTGATATCCAATTACGATCTTGTCTCATTGCTGCAACTCCCCAACAGGCTCGGGAGAGGCGAAGGTCGAGTAATACGCCCTCCGAAACATGACCTGCCAAACCGAGCTCCTTAACACCCACCCGCTTAACCCGGAAGCCAGCCGCACCAATGTGTCTCAGGAAACACCATTCAACTGACTACCAACGTCAGCCTGCAGGCGCCCAGCCCGCCAGCAGGAGTCGCTAGAGCGTGATGAGCCAAGTAAAGACCCCCAGGCCAAATCCTCCCCCAACCCAGAGGACGCTGGGCCAATTGTGCTCCGCCCTACAGGACTCGCGGTCACGGCCGGTTGTGACACAGCTTGGGATCGAACTCGGGTCTGTAGTGACGCCTTAACCAGTGCAGTGTCTTAGACCGCTTCGCCACTCAGGAGGCCCAGCTATTCACAGTTAATAAAGACAAACAAAAAAATACTCTGACTTAACAAATTCAACACAGACTTCTAAACTGCCACCAGGGAATCAAGATGCAGGGAGTTCTGCAGGTTTTTTTTTTTTTTTTTTTAAATGGGCGGCATTAAAACTGAAGGCGAATTTACCTAATTCAGTGGAGACCCGCAGCTCACATCTCTTCACACATGGAGACAGACAGACAAGCAGGCAGGCAGACACAGAAAGTTTAAGAGTTGTCACACACAGATTTACAGTCCATTGTCAAGTCATTTTCACTGTCTGAGAACCAGGGCATGGGCCTAGAGGTCTTCACATGTCCAAAAAGTTGGATCTGTTCCGAAATGGATCCGTGGCTCTCCCACCAGACTCGATAAGCACACAATTATTTTCCAAAAAACGGAGACCATTCCCGAATTAACCCAAGGTCAGTGGGACCAATTCTGAAAAGTACTGTGGAAAGCAGACTCAAACAGACCTGTGTTGGTTCGGATCCAAAGACCCGTTCAGATCCAAGAGAAAGAAACCAACTGGGCGCTGCCAGCACCATCAATAAACAAGCGATATTGGCCAAATTATCCACAGTTACGTGTCCTTAAAAACTGCCTATAACAAACAGATTTTTAATTATAGAAGAATGGAGTAACCTTTTTAACGCTAGTTAAGGATACTATAGTTATCACGTTTCACATTGGATTTATTAACTACAAAAATGATGCGTTCCAATTTTCCAACCGTAACTTTTTGGGGATTCAAAACTGTTTTTTTTGCTGGTCAGAACAGTGTAACTCACTTCTCTGGGCATGTAGGAGCTGGCAAGCGTCACCACGGACCAGAAGCCGATGCCCACACTCATGATCACCTTCCTGTTGTACCGGTCACCCAGGTAACCAAAGACAGGAGCCAGGAACATGTAGCTGCAGATGAAGACTGTTTGTAGCAGCCCCGACTTCCCATCATTGATCCCAAAGTACTGCTCAATGTCAGGCAGAACACCTAAACAAGACAGAGACAGACAGACCTGTTATATGGAATATGGGAAATTACTTATTGGGGTTATGATAGTCTAATCAAACATGCTTTTTAGGAGTTGCCTATGCTTCTGTAGCAAACAGATCGATGATTGTGTGAAATCATCATAATATATAACTCTTAAAAAGGTCCTGTCAAAATCATGTTTTTCATCAAATTTGATGATATTTGGATGAAACCAGAACAAAGTAGGATGACCAAATTATAAAAGATTGCTGTTGCTTTTACAATGATAAATTTTGATCAGAAAGTTAATCACATAAAGCCTCATTTTAATAAACCATGGTAACATCTTATTATCTTACCCATCTTAAATACGTACAGCCTTGTAACTGTCATCGCAGAAGGCGTGTTGGCAGAATTGCGTGGTTTAGATTGGTACAAGTAAACTAACACCAAAATTTGACTTCAGTGTGTCAGCAAATATAATTAGAGGCTAGCTAAGTCTTCAGACAGCATGGAACAAAAGAGGGGGAAGGGCTGCCCAAAACTGACAGATGTCATGTCATTATATTGAGACATTCCAATTGGAAGATCCATACAAATTTCTGGACATCATTGATGTCATGATATATTAACATTGTTTGATAGTCAATATACATGTATTTAATTAAATGTATTCAGACCTCACCTTGTAAAGTTTCAACTGAAATTGTCCAAGATGAATTGGCTAGCTACAGTTGAAGTCGGAAGTTTACATACACCTTAGCCAAATACATTTAAACTCATTTTCACAATTCCTGACATTTAATCCTAGTAAAAATGCCCCGTCTTAGGTCAGTTAGGATCACCACTTTATTTAAAGAATGTGACATGTCAGAAGAATAGTAGTGATTTCTTTCAGCTTTTATTTCTTTCATCACATTCCCAGTGGGTCAGAAGTTTACATATACTCAATTAGTATGTGGTAGCATTGCCTTTAAATTGTTTAACTTGGGTCAAACGTTTCAGGCCCCCGAGCCTTCCACAATAAGTTGGGTGAATTTTGGCCCACAGAACTCGTGTAACTGAGTCAGGTTTGTAGGCCTCCTTGCCCGCACATGCTTTTTCAGTTCTGCTCACAAATGTTCTATAGGATTGAGGTCAGGGCTTTGTGATGGCCACTCCAATACCTTGACTTTGTACTGAAGCCATTTGCCACAACTTTGGAAGTATGCTTGGGGTCATTGTCAAGTTTTAACTTCCCGACTGATTGTCTTGAGATGTTGCTTCAATATATCCACATAATGTTCCTGCCTCATGATGCCATCTATTTTGTGAAGTGCACCATTCCCTCCTGCAGCAAAGCACCAACACAACATAACGCGTGCTTCACGGTTGGGATGGTGCTTCACGGTTGGGATGGTGCTCCACGGCTTGCAAGCTTCCCCCTTTTCCCTCCAAATATAACTATAGTCATTATGGCTAAACAGCTCTATTTTTGTTCCATCAGACCAGAGGACATTTCTCCAAAAAGTACGATCTTTGTCCCCATGTGCAGTTGCAACCCGTAGTCTGGCTTTTTTTAATGGCGGTTTTGGAGCAGTGGCTTCTTCCTTGCTGAGCGGCCTTTCAGGTTATGTCGACATAGGACTCGTTTTACTGTGGATATAGATGCTTGAGGAAGCAGGTATAAAAGCATCTTCACAAGGTCCTTTGCTGTTGTTCTGGGATTGATTTGAACTTTTCGCATCAAAGTACGTTCATCTCTTGGAGACAGAATGCATCTCCTTCCTGAGCGGTACGACAGCTGCATGGTCCCATGGTGTTTATACTTGCGTACTATTGTTTGTACAGATGAACGTGGTACCTTCAGGCATTTAAAAATTGCTCCTAAGGATGAACCAGACTCATGGAGGTCTACGATCTTGGCTGATTTCTTTTGATTTTCCCATGATGTCAAGCAAAGAGGCACTGAGTTTGACGGTAGGCATAGAAATACATCCACAGGTACACCTCCAATTGACTCAAATGATTAGCCTATCAGAAGATAGCCTATCAGAAGATTCTAAAGCCATGACATAATTTTCTGGAATTTTCCAAGCTGTTTAAAGGCAGTCAACTATTTACAGATGAGCTGTGTAAAGGTGCAGTGATCAGAAAGCTGCTCTGACAGCTAATGCTTAAAGTTAGTGAGGGAGATATAAATCTCCAGCTTCAGTGATTTTTGCAATTCGTTCCAGTCATTGGTAGCAAGAGAACTGGAAGGAAAGGCGGCCAAAGCAGGTGTTGGCTTTGGGGATGACCAGTGAAATATACCTGATGGAGCGCGTGCTACGGGTGGGTGTTGCTATGGTGACCAGTGAGTTGAGATAAGGCGGGGCTTTACCGAGCAAAGACTTATAGATGACCTGGAGCCAGTAGGTTTGGTGTTTTCAAAAGAACCTCCAGTCAAGGTGAGCTCCCTGCCCACTCAATCTTTTCAGACTTCCTGGTAGTTTGACATGAGAGAAAAACATGTAACATAAAAAAATATATATAATTGAAGTATCTAAATCTGGAAAAAATATAATGGGTGATGTTTAAGTCACGCATAAGGCTATTTTACATGGGAATCAGAATGACTGTTCGGGACCTTTAAAAGGTGAGGACCAATATCTAAACACTTATGATATGTAGTTCCCCTTTAAAGAAATGTTAGGTGAGCATTGGGTTTGGTCAATTTTGGTGTAACGCTAGATCGTCCATACCAGCCACGGTGAACCTGTCCATGTAGTTGAGCAGGTTGATGAAACACAGGACAATAACAGTGAACACCGATCTCATGCTGGACACGCCGCTGGCTGGCTCTTCCACTTCCCGGTGGTGGCTGGGCCCTGCACCAGGCTCTTCTAAGCCTTCCGCCTCGCTGTCATCAGAGAAGAAGGGCGTGGTGTCAGAGGTGGGGTCAGCTAGAGACATCACAGCTGCTGGAGAGAACAAGGAAAGAAAACTGAATGATGAGAAGGCCATTTTTGGGTCAACACAGTAGGCACCTGGAGTTAAATGGAACTCACGTGCAAAGAGTTCTCTGGCAGAAACAAAGGAGGGGAAAATAAAAAAGTCAAAAGTCAAAAGGAAAAATACCTAAATGAATGTCAGAGACACAAAGGTCCAAATGCATTTCAAAAGTGTGTCATTGTAAAACCAAAGCAAATTTGAGTGGTTTGGTTGTGTTATTCAGCTGAAGGGAAAGCAATGTAATTTAGAGCCAGGGGAACAAGACAGTCAGAGACAATGTGGGAGAAGGGGGCAGTATAGGGGAAGTATAGCAATGCAGTCTTGTGATGTATGCTAACGAAACTAACTTACTGTCATGTGAGCATGGACAGCACATGTCTGAATGTGTGTGTGCGCAGAGTGTTAAGACAGTGTGTGTGCGCAGAGTGTTAAGACAGTGTGTGTGCATTGGTATCAGCAAGAATGGAGGCTGTTTAGAAAGAGTATGTGAGGAAACTCAGGTAATGAAAAATACCAGAGAGAACGACGAGTTAGGGCTTGAGTATGGTTTCCAATTTCCTGAAGTGTTTTTCAACGTCACACAAAGGCTAACTCTAGGTGGTCACCAGACAAGGGTCAATTTGTGCTGACAGGCAGGCTAATACACGAACATCCTCTTCAAACAAAAATCGAAACTGTTCATAATTAACCACAAAACTGTGTCTAGAGTAGAGGGTTAAAATGCTTCATCTGTTTACAGATCGCTACATAAAATACCAATACCAAAATACATAAAATATCAATGTGATTCTGATCGATACTTGAACTTTAGCAATTCTTTAGCAGTTCCATCGACGTCTTTGTAAGCTTGCAGAAGTAGACATTATGTAGTTACCAGTTAGCTGGCTACTGTTACGTGATTGCTGGACACCGAGGTAAAGACAGTTATAAATTGGATATTCAACGGAGAGGTAAAGACAGTTATAAGTTGGATATTCAACGGATATTTGCGTTTTCAAACCTCAATAGCTTTCAAACCACTTGACTCCAAATAAGTGTCATGATGTTGGAAAAATTGCACACTATATTGCACAGGTCTTATTTTAGCAATTTGGAGATTAATTCACTTTCCAAAGCTAATAAGCATTTTGTATTCCTAGTTTAATTAGGGAGCGTAATCAAAATACAAACTTTAACATTCAAATTTCAATAGCTCCTTGGTAATGTGACCTACTGACCTCAAACTCATTTCAGAATGTCCACGGTACAAGGGCACAAGGCGAGACCCAAATGCAGGCACAGGAGGCAGATGGTTGAGCTCCGATATGTATTATAACAAAGGGAGTAGGTAAAGGCAGGTCGGGGACAGGCGAGAGTTCATAAACCAGGTCAGAGTCCAAACAGTACCAGGCGATAGGCAGGCTGGTAGTCAGAACCGTCAGGCAGGCGGGTGGGGGGTTTGGGTCCGGTGGTTGGCGGCGGCAACTCTGGACGCATGCCAGGCCCTTTTCGCAGATCTCCCCAGCTACGGCGCTCGCTGGCCCCACACATTGTAGGTGGGGAGGTCTCCTCTACGCTCACTAGACTTGAGGCGGAGACTAAACCCATTGGCCCCGCAGTGATAGGGCATTGCATGGATCTGGCTCATGCCCTATGAAGTGGGGAGCAGTATCTCAAGCAGTATCTCAAACCATGGATGGTACTACATCTGGTAGTACCATCCATGGCCATTGATTTGCTGCAGAACCATAAAACGGACAGAGGAAGCCTAGGTTCCCACTAGGCACAGATCACTGAATGTCAAGTTGATGAAATTCAAAGGTTGCTTCTTCCGACACCCAGTTGATGGTGCCGCTAGGTACTGCGAGGGGTATTTGGTTCTCAACCCTATAAGTATTGCACTGGCACTTGATGTCGATTGGGTGTAAAGAAACAGTTGAAGTCCACCGAAGGTTAGTAGCAGCAAATGATGTCCAGTTTGTAAGACAGAAAAGCCTTTGATGATAAGACCGGGCGTTACTCAGGGGCAGCACTCAGGCTGTGGAGGTTGGTGACTTAGTCTCTTAGCTGATAAAAGCAGGCAGGTCACCAGGTGCACAGAGCTTGTTTCAGGTTACCAGGTGCACAAGGAGGCCTCCAAGGTAGGGGACACTCAGAGTCCATGCAGGGGCGGCCAGGCTCGGGGGCTGGGGGCAGCACTCGGGCCATGGAGGTTGGAGTGGGGACTTAGTCTGTGAGCAGAAAAAGTGGGCGGGTCACCAGCAGCGCAGAGCCTTTTATGGGTTACCAGGTGCATGTGGTTCCTGACAGCGGGACTATAGATGTTTTAGTATTCCAGGGAGTAAGCAATACTCTAAGGCCAAGGGAGAGGGATGTTGAACGAGTAGGGAGAGTAGGTGTGGAGGCCTGTAGTTCCAGGGAGTAAGCTATTCACTCTCAGGCCCAGGGAGAAGGCAGGCAGGGAGTGTAGACCTAGAAGCCAGGAGGTCAGGAAGGCCGAAGTGAATAGGTGTGAGAGTGACACTGTCCTTCAGGGGGGCAGAGCAGGGAAATTCATTTAAAATTATGTGAGTTGAAATTGGACCAACCTAAAGGGTGTGCAATGTGTAGGCTCACTGATTGTACATTCCAAACCTTGTTTGAAGTCAGTAGGTCACATGACCAAGGAACACATTTTTTATTTATTTTATTTCACTTTTATTTAACCAGGCAGGCTCATTGAGAAGTTCTCATTTACAACTGACATGGCCAAGATAAAGCAAAGCAGTGCGACACAAACAGAGTTACACATGGAATAAACAAACATACAGTAAAATATTGAAATTACAACAATTAAAAATGGTAACGTAAAAACATGTGAGATGAAAATGGACAAACTAAAGGGTGTGCAATATAGAAGTGTAGTCAGTGGACATTATGAACCTTGTTTGAGGTCAGTAGGTCACATGATCAAGGAGCTATTGAAATTAGAAACATTGAATGTATAAATGCATGAGATGAAAATGGGCAAACTAAAGGGTGTGCAATATGTAGGCCCACTGAGTGTACATTCTGAACTTTGTTTGAAGTCAGGTCACATGACCAAAGAGCTATTGAAATAAAAAAAAATGTAAATAAATCATTGAAAATTGTGAAAGACACCAAGATAGACAACAAAAAGAGTGTGTGCAATGTGTGTCTATGCCATCGGGTTAGCTAGAACCAGTTTTAAACGTTGATTTGTCACTATGTTGACGGTCCCTAACTGCTGTTGGTGGTGAAAACTACAGGCGAATATCCAACCTGAAACTGTCTTTACCTCGGGTTGCTGGACAGTAAATTATGTAGCTAACTAGCAAATCCTATCCTATCATTATGGGACCTTGGTTGGTTAGCTTGTTGCTAGCAACCAGTGTGACACCATATACAATTACCAAACACCTTGTTAGCTGGCTAACAAAACTAAAGCTACCTAACAGATTGTCATTCGATGTCAGTACGTTGCTAATACTCAGTAACAAATGTATCCCATACCTAGCAGCCCAGCAGTATAATCTTGCCAACTCTCGTATACTTTGAAAACAGATGTCCATAATACCTGTGAGTCTCAAAGCTACTTTTTGTTATTGTTTAACGGTCGTTACCTGGTAGCTGGTCAACTCAGTGATGAGACGAGGTTATCTGTCTCGGGTCCTGTGTTGATGTCAGATCTGCTCTTGGACGTTATGCCATTAGCTTAAACACTAGCGTCAACATGTCTTGATGCTCTCTGAAAAACTGGTCGGACGAAGGTAAACCGTTATGTTTGTGAGGCGCAGCTAGGTTCTTCTTTCCTTATCGCGGCGCAGCCATGTTGAAATTGTATCCAACTTCCGCACCTTACTCACATGACTTATTACAACACCACCTCCTTTGGCAATCGACCAACAATGAAACTGATACCAGTGACTGAATAGATACGAGAAAAACAAGTCCTTTCATTGGCAAATAGTCAAAGTACATAGTTGCATTTTTCCTAGCCTCAACCAATGATGTTAAAAATCATTGGCTTCAACCGACCCTGGTGTTATGAGATAACAGTCATTGTGCAGACGTTAATTCCAGAGGCAGTTTGGAACTCCGTAGTGAGTGTTGCAACCGAGGACAGAAGATTTTTCTGCGATTCAGCACTCAGCGGTCCGGTTCTGTGAGCTTGTGCGGCCTACCACTTCGCGACTACCACTACCACGAGCTGTTGTTGCTCCTATAAGTTACCACCCCACAATAACAGCACTTACAGTTGACCGGGGAGGTTCTAGTAGGGTAGAAATTTGATGAACTGACTTGTTGGAAAGGTTGCATCCTACGTTGAAAGTCATTGAGATCTTCAGTAAGGCCCCAATGTTTGTCTATGGAGATTGCATGGCTGTATGCTCAATTTTATACACCAGTCAGCAACGGGTGTGGCTGAAATATGGCCACTCCAGGACCTTAATGCTTCTTACGAAACCACTCCTTCGTTGCCCGGGCGGTGTGTTTGGGATCATTGTCATGCTGAAAAGACCCAGCCACGTTTCATCTTCAATGCCCTTGCTGATGGAAGGAGGTTTTCACTCCTGGCGGCAAGTAGTAGCCTAGTGGTTAGAGCGTTGGATTAGTAACCTAAAGGTTTCAAGATTGAATCCGTGAGCAGACAAGGTAAACATCTGTCGTTCTAACAAGGCAGGTAACCCACTGTTACTAGGCCATTATTGAAATTAAGAATTTGTTCTTAACTGAGTTAAATAAAGGTTTAAAAAAAATTGCCAAAGGGGTGTCCACATACTTTGGTGTATATACAGTGGGGCTAAAAAGTATTGTCAGCCACCAATTGTGCAAGTTCTCCCACTTAAAAAAGATGAGAGGTCTGTCATTTTCATCATAGGTACACTTCAACTATGACAGACAAAATGAAAAAAAAAAATCCTGAAAATCACATTGTAGGATTTTTTATTAATTTATTAGCAAATTATGGTGGAAAATAAGTATTTGGTCACCTACAAACAAGCAAGATTTCTGGCTCTCACAGACGTGTAACTTATTCTTTAAGAGGCTCCTCTGTCCTCCACTCGTTACCTGTATTAATGGCACCTGTTTGAACTTGTTATCAGTATAAAAGACACCTGTCCACAACCTCAAACAGTCACACTCCAAACTCCACTATGGCCAAGACCAAATAGCTGTCAAAAGACACCAGAAACAAAATTGTAGACCTGCACCTGGCAGGGAAGACTGAATCTGCAATAGGTAAGCAGCTTGGTTTGAAGAAATCAACTGTGGGAGCAATTATTAGGAAATGGAAGACATACAAGTTTGCTAGAGAGCATTTGGATGATCCAGAAGAAGATTGGGAGAATGTCATATGGTCAGATGAAACCAACATAACTTTTTGGTAAAAACTCAACTCGTCGTGTTCGGAGGACAAAGAATGCTGAGTTGCATCCAAAGAACACCATACCTACTGTGAAGCATGGGGGTGGAAACATCATGCTTTGGGGCTGTTTTTCTGCAAAGGGACCAGGACGACTGATCCGTGTAAAGGAAAGAATGAATGGGGCCATTCAAAATCTCATTCATGAGATTTTGAGTGAAAACCTCCTTCCATCAGCAAGGGCATTGAAGATGAAACGTGGCTGGGTCTTTTCAGCATGACAATGATCCCAAACACACCGCCCGGGCTACGAAGGAGTGGTTTCGTAAGAAGCATTAAGGTCCTGGAGTGGCCTAGCCAGTCTCCAGATCTCAACCCCATAGAAAATCTTTGGAGGGAGTTGAAAGTCCGTGTTGCCCAGCAACAGCCCCAAAACATCACTGCTCTAGAGGAGATCTGCATGGAGGAATGGGCCAAAATACCAGCAACAGTGTGTGAAAACCTTGTGTAGACTTACAGAAAACGTTTGACCTCTGTCATTGCCAACAAAGGGTATATAACAAAGTATTGAGAAACTTTTGTTATTGACCAAATACTTATTTTCCACTATAATTTGCAAATAAATTCATTAAAAATCCTACAATGTGATTTTCTGGATTTTTTTTCTCATTTTGTCTGTCATAGTTGAAGTGTACCTATGATGAAAATTACAGGTCTCTCATCTTTTTAAGTGGGAGAACTTGCACAATTGGTGGCTGACTAAATACTTTTTTGCCCCACTGTAATTGATGCGGTGCGCATCGTTGCTCCAATGTGTACCTAACCATTAACATCAATTCCTTTCTTAAAATCAATACACAGAAGTATATATTTTTAAACCTGCATATTTAGCTAAAATAAATCCAGGCTAGCAGGCAATATTAACCAGGTGAAATTGTGTCACTTCTCTTGATTTCATTGCACGCAGTCAGTGTAAATGCAACAGTTTGGGCCGCCTAATTTGCCAGAATTTTACGTAATCATGACAACATTGAAGGTTGTGCAATGTAACAGGAATATTTAGTCTAATGGATGCCACCCCTTAGATACGTAACGGTTCCGTATTTCACTGAAAGAATAAACGTCTTGTTTTCGAGATGATAGTTTCCGGATTCGACCATATTAATGACCTACGGGTTGTATTTCTGTGTTATTATGTTATAATTAAGTATAGGATTTGATAGAGCAGTCTGACTGAGCGATGGTAGGCAGCAGAAGGCTCATAAGCATAGATTCAAACAGCACTTTCGTGCGTTTTGCCAGCAGCTCTTCGTTGTGCGTCAAGCATTGCGCTGTTTATGACTTCAAGCCTATCAACTCCCGAGATTAGGCTGGTGTAACCGATGTGAAACGTCTAGCTAGTTAGCGGGGTGCGCGCTGATAGCGTTTCAAACGTCACTCGTTCTTGGAGTAGTTGTTTCCCTTGCTCTGCATGGGTAACGCTGCTTCGAGGGTGGCTGTTGTCGTTGTGTTCCTGGTTCGAGCCCAGCGAAGAGAGGGACGGAAGCTATACTGTTACACTGGCAATACTAAAGTGCCTATAAGAACATACAATAGTCAAAGGTTAATGAAATGCAAATGGTATAGAGATAAATAGTCCTATAATAACTACAACCTAAAACGTCTTACCTGGGAATATTGAAGACTCATGTTAAAAGGAACCACCAGCTTTCATATGTTCTCATGTTCTGAGCAAGGAACTGAAACGTTAGCTTTCTTACATGGCATATATTGCACTTTTACTTTCTTCTCCAACACTTTGTTTTTGCATTATTTAAACCAAATTGAACACGTTTCATTATTTATTTGAGGCTAAATAGATTTTTTTAAATTTATTATATTAAGTTAAAATAAGTGTTCATTCAGTATTGTTGTAATTGTCATTATTACAAATAAATAAAATAAATTTAAAAAAACGGCAGATTAATCGGTATCTGCATTTTTTCCTCCTTCAATAATTGGTATCGGCGTTGAAAAATCAGTCGGTTGACCTCTAGTCCAAACACACCAAGAGAGTCATGAAGAGGGCACGACAAAACCTTTTCCCCCTCGGGAGACTGAAAAGATTTGGCATTGATCCCCAGATCCTCAAGAGTTCTACAGCTGCACCATAGAGAGCATCCTGACCGGTCGCATCACCGCCTGGTATGGCAACTGCTCAGCATCTGACAGTAAGGCCCTACAGAGGGTAGTGCGTATGGCCCAGTACATCACTGGGGCCAAGCTTCCTGCAATCCAGAACCTATATAATAGGCGGTGTCAGAGGAAAGCCCATATAATTGTCAGAGACTCGTCACCCAAGTCATAGACTATTTTCTCTTCTACCGCACGGCAAGCGGTACCTGAGCGCCAAGTCTAGGACCAAAAGGCTCCTTAACAGCTTCTACCCCCAAGCCATGAGACTGCTGAGCAATGAATCAAATGGCCAACAGACTATTACATTGACCCCCCCTCCATTTGTTTTGTACACTGCTGCTACTCACGGTTTATTATCTATGCATAGTCACTTCACCCCTACCTAAATGTACAAATTGCCTCTAACCTGTACCCCCGCACACTGACTCGGTATCGGTACCCTCTGTATATAGCTTCGTTATTGTTATGTTATTGTGTTATTTTATTTTTTTACTTTAGTTTATTTGGTAAATATTTTATTAATTCTCCTTGAATTGCACCTTTGGTTCAGGGCTTGTAAATAAGCATTTCACAGTAAGGTCTACACTTGTATTCGGCGCATGTGACAAGTAAAGTTTCATTTGATGTTATTTTATTTGAAACCCGCCCTCAGTGTGTCCATACGTGTGGTTAAGGTATGGAATCCATTGTTATTCTGGGGAGGGGGGTGGTTGGAAACACTTGTCTAGGAACACTTGTCTACACAGTGTACTTGTCAAGTCTGACAAAATACAGTATCTTCAGTCACAGTCCCCTTGATTTCTCCTGACTCCTCTCTTTCTTCTCCTCTTCATCAGTCTCTTCTTTACTTCTTTTTGTTCTCTTTGCAGGCCACCACGTATCTCTGAGCTACGTTGAGGGGCGGGGAGTAGCCGTCTGCGTACGACGTGTCCTCAAACAGCACTGAGTAGTCGTCCTGGGGCTGAGAGAGCAGAAAGAGCGTGGTGGTTAGTGGAGAGAACAGAGTTCACTGATTTGGGGTCAGTTTAGCATTTTCCCCAATAATGGTCAGCTTTATGTAGTTTCGTCATCAAACAAAATGTATTCAAATGACGTCAATCAGCTCTCCCTTTCCTTGTCTCACCCGGTGTGGGTGTGTGTGGATGAGGGCTCTGTAGAAGCAGGTGGTCTGGGGGTAGAGGGCCAGCACTAGCTGGTCTTTACTGAACAGGGCCTCCGGGTCCGTCTCTGGGTTGGCCTTCCACTGGGGCAGGGGTATGATACGCCGCCTGCTAAGTGTGTGTCTCCTGGAGTAGGAGGATGGGAGGGGGGAGATAAGAAGTAGAGTAGATAATTGTCATTATATCCGAGGTGAGATTTTCAGGGCATAAAATATAATGTACTACAAGACAAAATAGTAGGAAAAGAAATATAGAAAATGAAGACATTGACTTACTCTTTTCCTTCCTCATCAATGTCATCCACTTCGTACCTGAAGGATAGAGCAAAATAATACAACTCAAAACAGTCTGTGTTGTAGCTGATTCGCTAAAAGTGTTAAAGGCTGTAGTTGATTGGTAACAGTGGTACATGGCTGTACTTGATTGGCTAAAAGTGGCTGTAGCTGATTTGCTGATAGTTACTTGTTGGTGGAGTGGCTGTAGCTGACCACCTCGGCCAGGATCCACTGTTCGTCTCCGTCCACGGCCTTGACCCGCGCTGCAACCTTGTCCCCTTGCTTGGCCACGTAGTCACTGTTGGCTGGCATCGCCCCACACAGGGGAGGAGGACTGGAGGAGAGGCGGATACAGGGAAGGATGGAGGGTTTTAGGGTTGAGGGAGTAATATAGTAATGGAGGACAGAAAAAAGGGGCAGGTGGAAAAGAAATGGGGGGGGGGGTACTGAACTTGAAATGTACACAACAAGAACACAGATTTTGGCCTCCCGAGTGGCGCAGTGGTCTAAGGCACTGCATCGCATAGAGTCTGGGTTTGAGTCCAGGCTCTGTCGCAGCTGGCCGCGACCGGGAGGCCCATGGGGCGTTGCACAATTGGCCCAGCGTCGTCCAGCTTAGGGTGGGTTTGGCCCCCAGGGATATCCTTGTCTCATCGCCCACTAGCAACTCCTGTGGCAGGCCGGGCGCAGTGCACGCCGACACGGTCGCCAGGTGTACGGTGTTTCCTCCAACACATTGGTGCGGCTGGCTTCCGGGTTGGATGGGCATTGTGTCAAGAAGCAGTGCAGCTTGTTTTGGGTTGTGTTTCGGAGGACGTATGGCTCTCGACCTTTGCCTCTCCCGAGTCTGTACGGGAGTTGCAGCGATGAGACAAAACTGTAACTACTACCAATTGGATACCACGAAATACGGGGGGGAATGTTTTTTTTTTTTTTAAAGAACACAGATTTTTGTTTCCCATTGTAAAATGTTGTGCACTACTATACTGAGCTCAGGAGAGACTGAATCATCAGACCCTACCTGTCTCCTGGCTTGCCAATCCACAGCGGGAGCGTCATGGCCGACTGTTGGAGCAGTGTCATCAGCACCCCCCTCCGCATGGTCTTCCTGGGGGGGTCATTGTCGCTGTTCACCCCTGCCATCTTAGCCGCTGGGGGAGAGGAGAGAGAGGAAAGAGTGAGGCATGGGCTGCATCTCAATAGTTAACAGTGGCTTATTCTCGTCTCCTTCCTTCCATTCTTACCTATTCGCCTCTCCTCCAATAAGGATTTGATCTCTGCAATTTTGTCGAGAGCATGACGAAGAATACTGTGGGAGAGAAAGAGTGGCGCCCAACTTATTTCTTTGGAATTAAGCTGTACTTACGTACTCCACATGGTGGCGATGATTTCTGAACGCAAAAACACATCCAATCACTGAACTACCACAGTTGGATAGGTGAAAGGAAACATTACATTAAATGGCTTACACCAAACCTACCATATCAGATCAGTGGACACTTCAAGGGTCCATAGGGCAAGGGGCATAGGGATATCAGTGTAGGCTACCCTGATGAAGACAGCTTGTCTGTCGAAGCGTTGGTTATTAAATTATTGCATCTGAGCTCCTAAGAGTGTGCGGCTCTCCTTTTCTTTTTCAAGTGTAGGCTACCGACCTGCACTCTGCCTCAGCGTCTGCTCTGGCTGTGGTGTAGAGTCCCCTCAGCTTAGTCCGGTAGTAAGGGGAGGCTGGGGGAGGGAGAAACAAGAATAACACCTTATTACACTGTGTGTGTGTGTGTGTGTGTGTGTGTGTGTGTGTGTGTGTGTGTGTGTGTGTGTGTGTGTGTGTGTGTCCTTATGGGGATCTAAAAGCCCCAAAGTCCCCACAAGGATAGTAATATTTTGATCTTAGGGTTTAGGGTTACAATTCGGATAAGAAGTTAGTGGTAAGGTTTAGGGTTACAAATAAGGGTTAGGTTTAGGGGTTAGGGAAAATAGGATTTTGAATGGAAATTAATTTTAGGTCCCCACGAGGATAGAAGAACATAACGTGTGTGTGTCTGGCTTAGCCAGATGATACATATATAGAAACGGTGTGTAACAGTAATATGAAGAGTGTTGCAGTGTGGATGGACAAAAGGGAATGTGGGGAGGCGAGGTAGAGGCTCACTCTTGTTCTCAGTCTGCATCCTCTCATGTGTTTTCTGGATGTTGAGCAGGTTGTGTTCACTGCGCGACCGCTCCTCCTGAAAAAGAGAAGGAAAGGGATTAATATTACAATGTGGTTGTTGCATAGGTGCAAAATGATGCAATATATCAGCAAGAATAACATGCAATGTGCACACAAAATGTAAATGTATTATAGTGATTGATGTTTGGCAATGAGATTTAATTTGATCTCTGAATATCATTCCTATTCTGTATTGCTAGTTATTACACTACTCCCAAATGTGACTTCAATCCCTATGATGGCATGATGTAAAAATATGAGTAATTGGAGTCACATTTGAATATAACCAGCTAGGTAGCTATTCCTTCACTGTGGTACCTGAATCACAAGTCAGTGCTCCTGATGACAACAGCACTTGGGTGTAGAAACCATTGGTTGAGACTTACCTGCGTCTGTTTGATGAGTTGATGGAGCTCTGTTAAAAGCTCTGCGATTTTGGTGTCCGCCGACATGATGTTGCCTGTGGTAACGAGATGTTCAAAATGCATTCATCAAATTAGTTTCACTTTAGTTTAAGCAGCAACATGACAGACATGCCTTGCACACATGATAGCTAGCCAGCAGATTCCGACCCTACCGTTATGCTTGTTTACAATGAGTTGCACTGGGGTCGGAACGACATCATGGTTAGACTCAGGGGATGAGAAATTGTGTTGTACTCCGAATTGTCCCAACTGTTACACCGGGAAGATTGAACGACTGCTTATTTTCATCCTCATGCTATCCAGCAGGAGCCACAGCAGCCATTATAGAATGACATGTTGCAAAAAACAACAAACGAGCTGATTGGCTGCCACTGGTATTCCAAAACGGTGGCAGTGGCTACTGCTAGCTAGCATGAGGACAAAAAGGGTAGTTTTACAGAAAACTAGCAGTATTTCAATCTTCTTGATGTATCAGTTTGGATATACAGTTGAAGTCGGAAGTTTACATACACCTTAGCCAACTACATTTAAACTCAGTTTTTCACAATTCCTGACATTTAATCCTAACTGTCTTAGGTCAGTTAGGATCACCGCTTTCTTTTAAGAATGTGACATGTCAGAAGAATAGTAGAGCGAATGATTTATTTCAGCTTTTATTTCTTTCATCACATTCCCAGTGGGTCAGAAGTTTACATACACTCAATTCATATTTGGTAGCATTGCCTTTAAATTGTTTAACTTGGGTCAAACTTTTCGGGTAGCCTTCCACAAGCTTCCCACAATACATTGGGTGAATTTTGGCCCATTCCTCCTGAAAGAACTGGTGTAACTGAGTCAGGTTTGTAGGCCTCCTTGCTCGCACACACTTTTTTAGTTCTGCCCCTAAATTTTCTATGGGATTGAGCTCAGGGCTTTGTGATGGCCACTCCAATACCTTGACTTTGTTGTCCTTAAGCCATTTGGCGACAACTTTGGAAGTATGCTTGGGGTCATTGTCCATTTGGAAGACCCATTTGCGACCAAGCTTTAACTTCCTGACTGATGTCTTGAGATGTTGCTTCAATATATCCACTTTTTTTTATTTTATGTGAAGTGCACCAGTCCCTCCTGCAGCAAAGCACCCCACAACATGATGCTGCCACCCCCATGCTTCACGGTTGGAATGGTGTTCTCCGGCTTGCAAGCCTCCCCCTTTTTCCTCCAAACATAACGAGGGTCATTATAGCCAAACTGTTCTATTTTTGTTTCATCAGACCAGAGGATATTTCTCCAAACAGTTAGATCTTTGTCCCCATGTGCAGTTGCAAACCATAGTCTGGATTTTTTATGGCAGTTTTGGCGCAGTGGCTTCGTCCTTGCTGAGCGGCCTTTCAGGTTATGTCGATATAGGACTCGTTTAACTGTGGATATAGATACTTTGGTACCCGTTTCCTCCAGCATCTTCACAGGGTCCTTTCCTGTTGTTCTGGGATTGATTTGCACTTTTCGCACCAAAGTATGTTCATCTCTAGGAGACAGAACGAGTCTCCTTCCTGAGCGGTATGACGGCTGCGTGGTCCCATGGTGTTTATACTTGCGTACTATTGTTTGTACAGATGAACATGGTACCTTCAGGCATTTGGAAATTGCTCCCAAGGATGAACCAGACTTGTGGAGGTCTACAATTGTCTTGGCTGATTTCTTTTGATTTT
The DNA here is from genome assembly GCF_002021735.2 of Oncorhynchus kisutch. Classification (NCBI taxonomy): domain Eukaryota; kingdom Metazoa; phylum Chordata; class Actinopteri; order Salmoniformes; family Salmonidae; genus Oncorhynchus; species Oncorhynchus kisutch. The sequence goes on along the minus strand of NC_034183.2, from coordinate 45,450,555 downwards.
CCCATGATGTCAAGCAAAGAGGCACTGAGTTTGAAGGTAGACCTTGAAATACATCCACAGGTACACCTTCAATTGACTCAAATTATGTCAATTAGCCAATCAGAAGCTTTTAAAGCCATGAAATCATTTTCTGGAATTTTCCATGCTGTTTAAAGGCACAGTCAACTTGTGTAAACTTCTGACCCACTGGAATTGTGATACAGTGAAATAATCTGCCTGTAACAATTGTTGAAAAAATTACTTGTGTCATGCACAAAGTAGATGTCCTAACAGTCTTGCCAAAACTATAGTTTTGTTAACAAGAAATTTGTGGAGTGGTTTAAAAAACAGTTTTAATGACTCCCACCTGAGTGTATGTAAACTTCCAACTTCAACTGTAGGTCAAATTTAGAGTACAGTGTAACATCCCATCCCTGCATTGAAGTAGGTTTTCCGATCCATATCTTGCGTTGGCTCCACGGTGTCTTAAAGGTCCAATGTTGCCATTTTTCTCTCAATATCAAATAACTTCTGGGTAACCTCACTGTGACTGTTTTCAATTGAAATGGTCAACAAGAAACAAAAATAGCTTCTTAGCAAATAGCAATTTCTCAAGCAAGAATTTTGTTAGGACTGTCTGGGAGTGGTCTATGCGGGGCGGGGAAAATGGAAAACTTTCTGTTATTGGCAGAGAGGTTTGGAACTCACTCGCTTACTGAAGGGAATTGATTAATCTGGCCTGTGTTCACATTCAAAAGTGATTGCTTTTGATAAAAACGCGAGAGGTTGTATGTTACTGGATGATGTACCATGCTGCCATGTTGACAACACGACCATGCAGTGTAGATTACTGTTCAATTTGAGAAAGGTGCTCCTCCCTCACCACGGGCCATAGACCAGTGCCCCACAGCTCAGCATAATCTAATACCGCCCATTGGTCGATTAACTAATTTACCACCTGGTGGATGTAAGATGGAGCCGGAGCAGAAGTCAGACGTTTTACGTGCCCCCAACCGATTGTGTTTTTTTGTTTATTTATCTGCGTTGTTTGTAACTTATTATTTTAACCCATTTTGTACATAATGTTGCCGCTACCGTCTCATATGACCAAAAATAACTTCTAGACATCAGAACTGTGATTACTCACCACGGACTAGCAGAATCCTGTTTCTTCTTTCACGACTCTGACGAGACCGAGACGGAGGATATACGGCTCCCTCGGGAACAGGCCCCGACCCCCGTGATCTGCATGAAGAGGAGGCGGAGAAAGAGAGGCTGGAGAGCGGGCTGCCTTCTGAGAAGTCGGAGGCGATCGAATAAACCCCCACTTCCCTCAATTCTGCTAGCAAACATGCAATCTTTGGACAATAAAATTGCAGAGTTACGGGGAAGATTAAACTACCAACGGGACATTAAAAACTGTAACATCTTATGCTTCACAGAGTTGTGGCTGAACGACGACAAACTCAACATACAGCTGGTTGGTTATACAATGTACCGGCAGGATAGAACAGTGGCGTCTGGTTAGACAAGGGCCGGCGGACTATGTATTTTGTAAATAACAGCTGGTGCACTATATCAAAGGAAGTCTCGAGTTATTGCTCGCCTGGGGTTGAGTATATCATGATAAGCTGTAGACCACACTACCTACCGAGAGAGTTCTCATCTGTATTCTTCGTAGCTGTTTACATACCACCTCAGTCAGAGGTTGGCACTAAGATAGCGTAGAATGAGCTGTATTCCTCCATAAGAAAACAAGAAAACTCTCACACTGAGGCGGCGCTCCTAGTAGCCGGGTACTTTAATGCAGGGGAACTTAATCAGTTTTACCAAATTCCTATCAGCATGTTAAATGTGCAACCAGAGGGTAAAGAACTCTGGGCCACCTTTACTCCACACACAAAGATGCATACAAAGCTCTCCTTTGCCCGCCATTTGGCAAATCTGACCATAATTCCATCCTCCTGATTCCTGCTTACAAGCAAAAATGAAAGCAGGAAGCACCAGTGATTAGATCAATAAAAAAAGTGGTCAGATGAAGCAGATGCTAAGCTACAGGACTGTTTTGCTAGCACAGACTGGAATATGTTATGGGATTCCTCCAATGGCATTGAGGAGTACACCACATCTGTCATTGGCTTCATAAATAAGTGCATCGATGACGTTGTCCCCACAGTGACTTACGTACATACCCCAACCAGAAGCCATGGATGACAGGCATCATCTGCACTGAGCTAAACGCTAGAGCTGCCGCTTTCAAGAAGCAGGACTGTAACCCAGAGACTTATAAGAAATCCAGCTATGCCCTCCCACTAATCATCAAACAGACAAAGCATCAATACATGACAAAGATCGAGTCATACTACACCAGCTTTGACGCTCGTTGGATGTTGTAGGGCTTGCTAACCATTACAGACCACAAAGGGAAGCTGCCCAGTGACACGAGCCTACCAGACGAGCTAAACTACTTCTATGCTCGCTTCGAGGAAAATAACACTGAAACATGCATGAGAGCACCAGTTGTACCGGAAGACTGTGTGACAATGCTCTCTGGAGCTGATGTGAGTAAGACAGGTTAACATTCACAAGGCCGCAGGGCCAGAAGGATTACCAGGATGTGTACTGCGAGCACGCTCTGACCAACTGGCAAGTGTCTTCACTGATATTTTCAACCTCTCCCTTGTCCGAGTCTGTAATACCAACATGTTTTAAGCAGACCACCATAGTGCCTGTGCCCAAGAACATTAAGGTAACCTGCCTAAATGACTACCGACTCGTAGCACTCACGTCTGTAGCCATGAAGTGCTTTGAAAGGCTGGTCATGGCTCACATCAACACCATCATCCCAGAAACCCTTGACCCACTCTAATTTGCATATCGCCCCCACAGGTCCACAGATGATGCAATCTCTATTTCACTCCACACTGCCCTTTCCCACCTGGACAAAAGGAACACCTATGTGAGAATGCTATTCATTGACTACAGCTCAGCATTCAACACCATAGTGCCTTCAAAGCTCATCAGTAAGCTAAGGACCCTGGGACTAAACACCTCCCTCTGCAACTGGATCCTGGACTTCCTGATGGGTAGCCAACAACACATCCGCCACACTGATCCTCAACACAGGGGCCCCTCAAGGGTGCATGCTCAGCCCCCTCCTGTACTCCATGTTCACTCATGACTGCACGGCCAGGCACGACTCCAACACCATAATTACATTTGCAGATGACACAACAGTGGTAGGCCTGATCACCGACAACAAGAGGACGGCCTACAAGGAGTAGGTCAGAGACTTGGCCGTGTGGTGCCAGGACAACAACCTCTCCTTCAACGTGATCAAGACAAAGGAGATGATTGTGGACTATAGGAAAAAGAGGACCGAGCACGGCCCCATTTTCATCGAAGGGGCTGCAGTGTAGCAGGTTGAGAGCTTCAAGTTCTTTGGTGTCCACATCACCAACAAACTAACATGGTCGAAGGACACCAAGCCAGTCATGAAGCTTGCATTTCGAACAAGCATTTCGCTACACTCGCATTAACATCTGCTAACCATGTGTATGTGACAAATACAATTTGATTTGATTTGAAGCAGGCACGACAAAAACATATTCCCCCTCAGTAGACTGAAAAGATTTGGCATGGGTCCTCAGATCCTCAAAAGGTTCTACAGCTGCACCATCGAGAGCATCCTGGCTGGTTGCATCACTGCCTGGTATGGCAACTGCTCGGCCTCCGACCGCAAGGCACCACAGAGGGTAGCGCAAACGGCCCAGTGCATCACTGTGGCCAAGCTTCCTGCCATTCAGGACCTCTATACCAGGCAGTGTCAGAGGTAGGCCCTAAAAATTGTCAAAGACTCCAGCCACCCTAGTAATAGACTGTTCTCTCTGCTACTGCAGAGCAAGCGGTACCGGAGCGCCAAGTCTAGGTCCAAGAGGCTTCTAAACAGCTATTACGCCAAGCCATAAGACTCCTGAACATCTAATCAAATGGCTACCCAGACTATTTGCATTTCCCTGGGCCTCGTAAATATGCATTTCACTCCAAGGTCTACACCTGTTGTATTTGGCACATCCCACCAAAACAGGCTGAAATTTCAGGTGGTCTTTTTAAAATTGAATGTTTAACTCGGCAAGTCAGTTGAGAACAAACTCTTATTTACAATTACGGCCTACACCGGCCAACGCTGGGCTAATTGTGTTACGCCCTTTGGGACTCCCAATCACTGCCAGTTGTGATACAGCCTGGATCTTTTCAAAGAGCTCTTACACCAAAGGCATTATCCTTTTCACAATATTATTCCAACTACATAGTGTGAGTATATATATACAAAACTCAGGAAAATAACGTTGACTGCAATGGGCCTTTAATCTAACCATAATTGCGTTCTGACCCCAGTGCAGCTCCATGTAAACAAGCGCAACGTTAGAATCTTCTGGCTAACAGTAAGGTTAGCTGTATTGTTCGCAACTTATGTCACATTTACTTTGTACTGGCAAGTTGTCTGCAAGAGTTAGCTAACGTGGTCAGAACAAACATATTGTAGGAAACTAGCCAGCTAAAATTAGAAAATTTAGCAAGCCAACTAATGTTCGCAAGCTAGCTTAGCTGGCTAAATAGCTAGCTAGCTTCTATGACTCCTTAAACGTGATCTTTCCTTTTATCAACCACCAAGCGCAGTTTATTTTGTGGAGTAAAGTTACATGTTGGTAAGTAGTCGTAAATTGTTATACAACATGTTTAGAACTATACATTCAGACTATCTCCCTACCTTTGGTAGTTTGTGAGCTTTCATTCGTTTCAAGGCCTACTACGGACTGGCAGCGAGGACAAACAGCACTACCCCAAACGTTTGTCTTACGGGTCTTTCAATATTGCATCTCGGCCATAGACTGTATAAGAAATAAGGCATCTCTCTACCATATAGGTGTTCTAATGTAAAATAATAATAATAATCACACGTAAATATAATTGTTGTTTGAATTCGTTTAGCTAATATGTACAACCCATGGAATGTAAGTGGTGAAGCAAATTATATTTTCCAAAAATCTCTCCTCAATGTTTACATATTGAAACATACAGACAATTCCTTTCAGGCATGATCTTGTAAACACATTCAATTGCACTGTAATGTTTGTGTAAAATGTTCCGTCAGCAGAATTCTGCAAGGGGGCGGAGGGAGGTTTGGCCTCTGGAAACACTATGGTGAAGAAAACACCCACATAAACAGCAAAACAATCACTAAGAACAAAACTTAATAGAGTACTAATATGAATGTAAAGCTAGGTAGACCGTGCCTTTAATGTAAAGCAATATATTATACCTATTTGATATTACTAGTTGGGTGTGTGTGGAGGGAAGCACAAAGGGTGGTGAGGTGGAGATACTGAAAAGTTCATATTCAACACTGACATGGAGAAAATAAGGTAGTAAAATGGACCATAGACAGACACAGATAAGTGTTGGCTTATCTGCCATGCTTCAAAACTGTCTGGGGCGCTCCGTGCTGTTTATAATTGTCTGTGTGTATCTTTGTGTGTTTGTTGAGAGCAGGCTTAATCACAGCTCATATGGTAAGCTCATATTTCAGCAAATATTTATTGAACAGAGTACCCACATGACTGAGAGATGCTAAGAAAGCGTGGAAGGACGAGTCACAGAAAGAGTAAGGGGAGAAAAACAGTGAAAGAAAGAACAGGACTGTTGATAGATAACTGAGAGACTGCCGTTGAAAGGAAAACAGCACATGTAAGAAATATGAATAGTGGGAGTGAAAGAGAGATAAAGAAGAGAGAATGGGACAAAGAGAGAGTGACGCTTTAACATGTCGCCCCGGTTTATGGCCAGTACAGTACTGTTTATGACTGTTTATGGAGGCAGCGAGAGAAGTAAAATATGCCAAGAACTCTGTGGCTGTGTAAAACCTGTGTCAACCCTTCCTTGCTCAAAAACAATTGGGTCATATCCAAAAGGAATGGTTTGTGGAATATTCAATGAAGGCTTTAGGAGAAGAGGCTACTTTGAGAGGTTTTACTCATATCTCCTGGTTCACAGCCTGTAAATTATACGACGGCATCTGATCAGGAGTAGATTTATGTGAGGGAAGGGTCCTTCCTCATCGTTCTCACAGATATAGACAGTCATGTCACAGATACAGACAGTCGTACTTTGTCATGACTACAGTCTGAATCATTCTATCAACGGTATATACAGTTGAAGTCGAAAGTTTACATACACTTAGGATGGAGCCATTTAAAACTTGTTTTTCAACCACTCCACAAATGTCTTGTTAACAAACTATAGTTTTGGAAAGTCGTTTGGGACATCTACTTTGTGCACGACACAAGTAATTTGTCCAACAATTGTTTACAGATTATTTCACTTATAATTCACTGTATCACAATTCCAGTGGGTCAGAAATGTACACACACTAAGTTGACTGTGCCTTTAAAACAGCTTGGAAAAATCCAGAAAATTATGTCATGGCTTTAGAAGCTTCTGATAGGCTAATTGACATAATTTGAGTCAATTGAAGGTGTACCTGTGGATGTATTTCAAGGCCTACCTTCAAACTCAGTGCCTCTTTGCTTGACATCATTGGAAAATCTAAAGAAATCAGCCAAGACCTCAGAAAGAAAATTGTAGACCCCAAGTCTGGTTCATCCTTGGGAGCAATTTCCAAATGCCTGAAGGTACCACGTTCATCTGTACAAACAAAGGTTTGCAAGTATAAACACCATGGGACCACGCAGCCGTCATACTGCTCGAGAAGGAGACGCCTTCTGTCATCTAGAGATGAACATACTTTGGTGCAAAATGTCCAAATCAATCCCAGAACAACAGCAAAGGACCTTGTGAAGATGCTGGAGGAAAGAGGTATAAAAGTATCTATATCCACAGTAAAACAAGTCCTATATCGACATAACCTGAAAGGCCGCTCAGCAAGGAAGAAGCCACTGCTCCAAAACTGCCATAAAAAAGCAAGACTATGGTGCAACTGCACATGGGGACTACTTTTTGGAGAAATATCCTCTGGTCTGATTAAACAAAAATAGAACTGATTGGCCATAATGACCATCGTTATGTTTATAGGAAAAGGAGGGAGGCTTGCAAGCCGGAGAACACCATTCCAACCGTGAAGCACGGGGGTGGCAGCATCATGTTATGGGGGGGCTTTGCTGCAGGAGGGACTGGTGCATTTCACAAAATAGATGGCATCATGAGGACGGAAAATGATGTGGATATATTGAAGCAACATTTCAAGACATCAGTCAGGAAGTTAAATCTTGGTTGTAAATGGGTCTTCCAAATGGACAATGACCCCAAGCATACTTCCAAAGTTGTGGCAAAATGGCTTAAGGACAACAAATTGAAGGTATTGGAGTTGCCATCACAAAGCCCTGGCCTCAATCCTATAGAAAATGTGTAAGCAGAACTGAAAAAGTGTGTGCGAGCAGGGACGCCTACAAACCTGACTCAGTTACACCAGCTCTGTCAGGAGGAATGGGCCAACATTCACCCAACTTATTGTGGGAAGCTTGTGGAAGGCTACCCAAAACATTATACCCAAGTTAAACAATTTAAAGCTAATGCTACCAAATACTAATTGAGTGTATGTAAACTTCTGACCCACTGGGAATGTGATGAAAGAAATAAAAGCTGAAATAAATCATTCTCTCTACTCTTATTCTGACATGTCACGTTCTTAACAGAAAGCGGTGATCCTAACTGACCTAAGACAGGGAATTTTTACTATGATTAAATGTCAGGAATTGTGAAAAACTGAGTTTAAATGTATTTGGCTAAGGTGTATGTAAACTTCCGACTTCAACTGTACATACAGTGCCTTGCAAAAGTATTCATCCCCCTTGGCGTTTTTCCTAATTTGTTGCATTACAACCTGTCATGTAAATGGATTTTTATTTGGATTTCATGCAATGGACCTACACAAAATAGTCAAATTGTTGAACTGAAATGAAAACAATAACTTGTTAAAAATCTTTTTAAAAATGAACAATGGAAAAGTGGTGCGTGCATATGTAATCACCCCCTTTGCTATGAAGCCCCTAAGTAAGATCTGGTGCAACCAATTACCTCCAGAAGTCACATAATTAGTTAAATAAAGTCCACCTGTGTGCAATCTAAGTGTCACATGATCTGTCACATGATCTCAGTATATATACACCTGTTCTGAAAGGCCCCAGTGTCTGCAACACCGCCAAGCAAGGGACACCGCCAAGCAAGGGACACCGCCAAGCAAGGGACACCGCCAAGCAAGGGACACAGCCAAGCAAGGGACACCACCAAGCAAGCAGCACCATGAAGACCAAGGAGCTCTCCAAACAGGTCAGGGTCAAAGTTGTGGTGAAGTAGAGAGAAGAAGAAGAAGTACGTTGAACATACCACGGAGCACCATTAAATCCATTATTAAAAAATGGAAAGAATATGGCACCACAACAAACCTGACAAGAGAGGGCTGCCCACTAAAACTCACGGATTAGGCAAGGAGGGCATTAATCAGAGGCAACAAAGAGACTAAAGATAACCCTGAAGGAGCTGCAAAGCTCCACAGCAGAGATCTGTCCATAGGACCACTTTAAGCCGCACACTCCACAGAGCTGGGCTTTACGGAAGAGTGGCCAGAAAAAAAGCCATTGCTTAAACAACAAACAATTGTGAACTATTAATAGAAGGAAAATCCATGAGTGTAGTGGCCTACACAACACCCCACTATAGAGCAATGGGATAAAGAAAAAAATAAGCAAACACATTTGGTGTTCGCCAAAGGGCATGTGGGAGACTCCCCAAACATATGGAAGAAGGTACTCTAGTCAGGTTAGACTAAAATGTTGCTTTTTGGCCATCAAGGAAACGCTATGTCTGGCACAAACCCAACACCTCCCATCACCCCAAGAACACCATCGCCACAGTGAAGCATGGTGGTGGCAGCATCATGCTGTGGGTATGTTTTTCTTCAGCAGGGACTGGTCAGAATTGAAGGAATAGTGAGAATTCAATTGAGAATCTGTGGTATGACTTAAAAATTGCTGTACACCAGCGGAACCCATCCATCTTGAAGGAGCTGGAGCAGTTTTGCCTTAAAGAACGGGCAAGCTGTAAGAGACTTGCAGCTGTAATTACTGAAAAAGGTGTCTCTACAAAGTATTGAATTTGGGGGGGGTCAATAGTTATGTACGCTCAAGTTTTCTGTTTTTTTGTCTTATTTATTGTTAGTTTTACCCCCAAAAATATTTTGCATCTTCAAAGTGGTAGGCATGTTGTGTAAGTCAAATGATACAAACCCCCCCAAAAATCTATTTTAATTCCAGGTTGTAAGGCAACAAAATAGGAAAAATGCCATGGGGGGTGAATACTTTCGCAAGCCACTGTATATATATATATATATATATATATATATATATATATATATATATATATATATATATATATTCCTTTATGTAGGCCTACATGTATTCGCTGTACAGTACCACATACATTTAATTTCCTCTCTACTAACATGCACACGTGAGAACACACACACAATGGGATTTCATGGGTGCTATAGAACTGCGATCAAAATGGGTTCAATGCCTACTGAACAACCAGAATCTATCAACAGCTTTGCATTGTCACCAAAAGTTGGTTCCCCATGCTCACATTCACACACCTCACCTTCAAGCACCCTTTGGATGGAGCCCTGACAGACAAATGGAGGACAAACAAAGAAAAGGGGGTCTGTTAGAAAACGTGAGAAGTGTGAGTTTTGAACCACAGATGTTGATAAGACTGAAGGAAAAACATTATTCATCTAATCTTTGTCTCCGAGGAGGGAGGGGTTGATAGGGCAGATTAACCATGTCGGTGAAGGAAACTAGGTGGAGAGAGAGAGAGAGAGAGAAAAAGAAAGAAAACATGTACCACAAGATGAATAGCAAATTAAATCAATAAAGGGCACCTGATAAATAAAAAAACATGGGTGACCTTGGAAGTCAGTTGGCGTCAAATATTTACCAAAAACTCATGCAACTTTCACTGACTCAGGCAAGGGCCAAGGACTCATAACAAGGAGAAAGGGAGGAGCGACCATGCTTTATTAAACACATGGGCAAGTGCATAAAACCACTCATTTCTAGAGTTGAAAGAAAGAGAAACACCCGTGGAAAAATAACTGCTTTCTAAAGTTGTTTTGTTGCTGTCCAGCGAAAAGTCATTTCTCAGTTACTTTTTATTTGTTCAATAGAAGCGTCGCTATGGCAAGTTTCGTAGACGTGAAGAATGTTGAGCCAACCCACTTTGAAGAACAACACTACGACGAATATGAATACTACAACCTTTCAGAAAAATACATAAGTAAGAATCAGTCATTCTTATGTTTGTATGTGCAATGAATTATCAAGTTATGACCATCAAATAATGGTAGCCAACAAATAATTTGAAGATTCATTCAATTTCTATGGGTCGGTGAGGTTCAATCTATGAAGAACTCTCAACTCCTCAACGTGTTGCAAGTGGCACATGTTGACTGCTACAATGTTGCATTGGGGGCAAGTGGGTGTGTTATTGTTTTCAAAGTCTCACAATCTGAACTGTGAACTCGCACTGTTTCCAGGTGGCGCTAGCCGCAAGGGGAGGTCAACGAAGGAAGCCAGCGACAATACCAACCGACCCAACCCCGGAGGCCACGAGCGCAAGCTCATAGAGAAACTTCAGAACACTGAAAAGAAGGCCAAGGAGTGAGTAAATGGAGGTAAGTCACCCCCCCGCCCTCCAATCTTTGTATGCACTTCACAATTTCAAACAAGTGTGGGACACAATATGAAGTTTGAGGAAGTGAATATTCAACATTTGCTCTACAGTGAATTATATATTTTTTTGTAGGCTTATTGACCTACTAAATACCATTTTTAAGGCATTGTTTTGTTTCTATCTTGGTACTCTGTTCCTACCACCCTCAAGTGCCCTCATGTAGCAAACGGTCAACTAGGCAGAACCGTAACCAAAGTGCATTTGTCTTTCCTTTCAGGGCAAATCGGACGGTTAACACTGGCAACCGACCATGGCCGCCTTGGTGACAAAACAAGATGGGCAGACAGACGGTGAACTCCAATGTAGAGAGGGGTGAATATGAGGACGGGTCACAGGCTGCCAATGAGTTTGACTCTAGCATCAGTGAAGGGGGATTTCAGTCCTCTCCTTCATAGAGCTGATGGTATGGAGTGGGAGTGGCCCCCATATTGGGTGTTCACCTCAGTCATGGGTAGACCTCCACTGAAGGTGATGTAGACCACCATGCAAGCGGTCTTCTGGACGACCTTCCCAAACAAGTGGGGAGTAATGGGAGTGGTTGCAGGCTGCATCATGTTTCAGTATCAATGTGGTTTTGTTTTTAAGTCTTAATTGATGATATTTGTCACTTAATGTTTTTTTTTTAAAGCAAAGAGGTTCTTAAAATGTATTTATTTTACAAAGTGTATTGAAAATAAGTCTAGGTTTAAAGTGGTACTCCAGTCTCCTTTTCAACTCATTTAACACCCGAATTACTTATTAACAAAAGGTTCATCTCAATAGGTTGTCCAGGTAAGTCATGACATGGCACGGGGGTGGGCTTTCCTCTAGTGACATCACAACTTCCCATCCAACCAACTCCGTGTATGCCCTATTCCTTGAAGTTTGCAGTTGTCTAAACCCTATTTTGCTTAAAACCTATTTTTACCTTTTGGTGTGTGTACTTTACTGTCTTTATACTTGGGATATTACTTTTCCAACATCACTGGAGGACATCTTTAATTCTGAATTTGTCTTCATGGAAGGTGTCATGGGCTGCAATCTTCAAACAAGCCAATAGGTGGCAGTAACCGATTTGTGTCAAGTTAAAGTCCTTTCTTTGGGAATGCTCTAGTTTAGAAAATACATTTGTGCCAAAGAATTAAGGGTTATTGTCAAGAAATGGACTATTTGAAGAACCCTTGACAAAGAAAGGAAAATGTAAAAGAATAGACATTTCTGTGACAGCTGCTTAAACTAAATGAATAATGAGAAAATAACTTAAGTCTGGTGCTTTGCATCTCTTTGCGTCTGAAAATGTAGGCTACCCTTGAGCTGAAATTAGTTGATGTTAGGCAGGGTTTTTATACTAGGTTAGTTTCACAGATATATTTCAAGGAGATATAGCCTACATGACAGTTAGATTGTGTATTGTTTTAAAAGTAATTCCCTATTTCTAAATTGTAAAAACAAAACTTGCCATCAAATGCACTCACAAGTGTGAGCTCCATGAGCTCCATGGTCTTTTAAAAGGGAAACTGATATAAAAAGGATGCCAGTATCATCTAACACCCATTTTTTTTCAAAAGCCTTTGGTGGAGCATGTTATGTTTTTCCCATCATGAAAAAAGAGTAAGTTATAGTTAAGTAATCAGTTAAATTAGACATCGAACTTGAACTCTGTAAGAATCTTGGATCTAGCTGTTGGACAGTGTTTTTGTATAGAGATCTCATAAATATGCCTGCGTAACATTTCATGTCTCCTTATGTTATGGGTTGAAAACAGTTATCATGGGCACACAAATCCAAAATAATAAATGTGATTGCAAAATCAAATGCTTCTAAATGAGTCACCTTATCTTGATACCAGTGGTGGTCAGTGACATTTAAGATGAGGGATGACCATTTTTTTTATGAGAATGGCCTTATTTATATTACAGCATGTTGGATGACTGTCATTCATATTCCATTCACCCAGCTCAATCTAACATCAATAGGTTTAGGCTACTACATGATACTCAAATTTTCCCGATAACCATCATGAGGTTGTTACAACCTAGCCTATGAATGAAAGTTTACAACTTAGGTGCACAGGTCGAGAGAAACATTTGAGTAATCAAGGTGACAGTGACACATTCAATACCGCCTTGCACACTCTTGCGTGCATCTAGCTGATCTAGGGTGTAATCATTAGTCCAATAATTACAAACAAGAGTTTCTATTGGACAATTTCAGATATGTTTATCCACGTTTCGTTCCGTTTGTTTCTGTTTAAGAAACTTTTTCAACAGAATCATGATAACACGCAAACAGTTCACTTTCATAGCAGCCACATACAAACAGCATGATCACTTTACTCATTGTAAAGTCCTTCTCGCATCTATGCGCTCTCATCCTCTCACCTTTACCCTTCACTTATTAACTTCAGTGCACAACATATCAGCTGTCTGTGACCAGGCTAAGAAACCTTTCCAAGCCAAACCTTTATATCATAACCGCTAAACGCTACACACATTGTTGTCACCATATTAGCTAACTTCATAGGTGTCATGACGTTGGCCTGGGGGTAGGTTTATGACAGTCATAAATACCTCTTCCCTCCTTTTTCCGCTCTCTACCCTACTGATGTTACATTTGCAAAACCCTTGGTTAACAAAGAGATTCTTGGAATATCAGAAGGTGGGGGGAAATGAACTATATTCTGGTAATCTGACCAATTGAACATATGCGGTGGTACTTAATGAATAGGATGTCGGTTCGGTTGTCTTCTGAGACATTCTCATCAATGATAAGATGACATAAACTCTACAGTGGAAAGTCTACACATCAGAGTTATCGGATTCACATGGAATTGTTGTTCAATTTAAATGTTTGAATATGAAATTATTCGTGATGGGATGAAATGTGATTTTAGCTTCTAAAATGTGAGATTTGGGTTTTCATAAGGTAGGGCTCTGCTCAATCAGTGGCCCGCCCCTGTGAAGGGACATGGGCTATAAAACTTTTCAAACACGCCCTCTTCTCCCTTCCTATATAAAGCCTTGACGACAATATAACCTCCTGTTCCGAGGATGTGAGGATGACGGTCTGATGTCAGAATGGTTCAGATAATAACTACAGAACGAAGCCAACATCAGCGTGAGCTTTGGTTGCGAATGGTATGAACTTTAAACCGTTATTCACTACAGAAGTGATACCTCCTAGCCGTTGAGTTAGCAACAGCAACTGCAAACGAGGGTTAGGAAGGAACAGACAGAGTATCCCGTCTATCACACAACGACGTTACTACAATGTATCCATTAGACCACCAGGAGACATTCTTCAAAGGACAAAAGACTCGGTTTGGCAACACGGCCTTCCATCTACCACCAACCTACCGAAGCGCAGCTCAGAGTAAATATTTATTGCATTTTCCTTTTCCAAATGGGCGGTAATTTAGAATGCATAAGATACTGTATTTACGATAGCACAGCTTCGCCCTTTGTTCCTCAGTCTTCCCGCTCTTTCACTCAAACCCAGCCCCTTTTCTTTTGTGTAACAAGCTGTCATATCTGTTCCGCCCGCTAGGGACGTTTTCCTTTATGACGTAATTTGTAATCAAGTTGATTAATTATGTGTATATGTAATTCTGTGTGATTAGTTAGGTATTTAGTAAATAAATAATTAAACCCAATTTTGTATTGCTGATTCAACTTGTTAGCCAGGGTTCGTGCAGATAACCAAGAATTTACAACTTTCAGATGAGACTGAATTAAGATGACGATTAATATTGACTGCTATTGATGTAAAATATTACTAGGTTTTTAAGAGTTTATTCGGAAGATAACAGCTCTATAAATTTTATTTCGTGGTGCCCCGACTCTCTAGTTAATTACATTTACATGATTAGCTCAATTAGGTATAGAATAGCATGTCATATCACTTAATCCAGCATAGCCAAAGACACGACATAGGCAACATAGCTACTTGTACTAACGTGTTAGTAAACCCGCTACAATCATGCAGTACAGTTTAGCAGTTACAATGCCAGGCCACGGTGGCAATACATTTGTAAAACCAAAAACGTACCTTGACTTCCACTGTTGGATATTCTTTTTGATATCTATCTGAGACACGTGTGTTTGAGTAGGCTAAACTATCTAGCTGCATTCGCTTGCTAAGTAAGTGAAACTGAAAAAAAGATGACATCTCTATCTCTCTCTTCCTTCTCCTTGTTTTGGAAGCAATTAATTTGTTAAAAACTTAAACTATTGTCTTTCTCTCTCTTTTAGTCAACTGCTCACCACATTGTATGCACTGCAGTGCTACAATGCTTTCAGTACTAGATACATTATCTGATCCTTTGATTGGTTGGACAACATGTCAGTTTCAAGAGCCATGCTTCAAGAGTCATGCTTCAAGAGCTCTGATAGGTTGGAGGATGTCCACCGTAAGCTGTCATAATTAGACTTAATTAGTAAGTCTAATCAATTATTTGGTGACATGAATATTTAGTTTAGTTTTATCTAAAAATTATTACTTTTTAAATGTTAGAACATTTTTATTTTTATGAAACTCACTGAGGAGGATGGTCCTCCCCTTCCTCCTTTGAGGAGCGTCCACTGGTGCTCAATCACTGACTTACAGTGCATTCGGAAAGTATTCAAACCCCTTGACTTTTTCCACACTTTTTTACGTTAGACTTATTCCTAAATTGATTAAATTATTTTTTCCCCCTCATCAATCTAAACACAATACCCCATAAAGCAAAAACAGTGTTTTAGAAATGTTTGCAAAAAACCCTGAAATATCTCATTTACATAAGTATTCAGACCCTTTACTCTGTATTTTGTTGATGCACCTTTGGCAGCGATTACAGCCTCAAAGTCTTCATGGGTATGACGCTACAAGCTTGGCACACCTGTATTTGGGGAGTTTCTCCCATTCTTATCCTACAGATCCTCTTAAGCTTTGTCAGGTTGGATGGGGAGTGTCGCTGCACTGCTATTTTTAGGTCTCTCCAGAGCTGTTCGAGTTCAATTCCGCGCTCTGGCTGGGCCACTAAAGGACATTCAGACACTTGTCCCAAAGCCACTCCTGCGTTGTCTTGGCTGTGTGCTTAGGGTCCTTGTCCTGTTGAAAGGTGAACCTTCGCCACCTGTCTGAGGTCCTGAGCTCTCTGGAGCAGGTTTTTATCAAGGATCTCTCTGTACTTGCTCTGTTCATCTTTCCCTCGATCCTGACTAGTCTCCCATTTCGTGCAACTGAAAAACATCCCCACGGCATGATGCTGCCGCCACCATGCTTCATCGTAGGGATGGTATTGGCTAGTTGATGAAAAAGGCTGTAACATAACAAAATGTGGAAAACGGTGCCTTTCAGAACCCCTTTCGGTTTTGTTTTGGTTATCAAAGAGATTTTCATTGTTTGTGAGTGACATATTGAGTTTGTCTTGTGGGAACGTAACACCCAGTCACTACAAAGACACAGGCATCCTTCCTAAATCAGTTGCCATGAGGCCAATGGTGACATTAAAACAGTTACAGAGTTTACTGGCTGTGATGGATCAACAACATTGTAGTTACTCCACAATACTAACCTAAATGACAGAGTGAAAAAAATATTCCAAAACATGCATCCTGTTTGCAATAAGGCACTAAAATAAAACTGCAACAAAAGTGGCAAAGAAATGTACTTTATATCCTGAATACAAAGCATTATGTTTGGGGAAAATCGAACACAACACACAAGCTCTTCATATTTTCTAGCACGGTGGTGAATGCATGTTAAGGGTATGCTTGTCATTGGCAAAGACTAGGGAGTATTTTATTATAAAAATAAATAGAATAGAGCTAAGCACAAGCAAAATTCTAGAGGGACAGCTGGTTAGTCTGCTTTCCAACAGACACTGCTTTCCAACAGACAAATTCACCTTTCAGCAGGACAATAACCTAATACAGAAGGCCAAATATACACTGGAGTTGCTTGCCAAGACAACATTGAAGGTTCCTGAGTGACCTAGTTACAGTTTTGACCTAAATCAGCTTGAAAATCTATGGCAAGACTTGAAAATGGCTGCCTAGCAATGATCAACAACCAACATGACAGAGCTTGAAGGATTTAAAAAATAATAAATATTGCAAATATTGTAAGATCCGGGTGTGCAAAGCTTAGAGACTTACCAGAAAGCTGTAATCGCTGCCAAAGGTGATTATAACATGTATTGACTCAGGGGATTGAATACTTATCTTATCTGGATTCGGCTATTTCAGCCACACCTTATGCTAACAGGTGTATAAAATCGAACACAGTCATGCAGTTTCCATAGACAAAACATTGGCAGTAGAATGGCCTTACTGAAGAGCTCATTCACTTTCAACGTGGCACCTTCATAGAATGCCACCTTTCTAACAAGTCAGTTCGTCAAATTTCTACCCTGCTAGAGCTGTCCTAGTCAACTGTGCTGTTATTGTGAAATGGAAACGTCTAGGAGCAACAACGGCTCAGCCGCTAAGTGGTAGGCCACACAAGCTCACAGAACAGGACCGCCGAGTGCTGGAGCGTGTAAAAATAGTCTGTCCTCGGTTGCAAGACTCACTACCGAGTTCCAAACTACCTCTGAAAGCTACATCAGCACAATAACTGTTCATCAGGAGCTTCATGAAATGGGTTTCCATGGCTGAGCAGCCACACACAAGCTTATGATCACTATGCGCAATTCCAAGTGTTGACTGGAATGATGTAAAGCTCGCCCCCATTGGACTGTGGAGCAGTGGAAACAAATTCTCTCGAGTGGTGAATCACACTTCACCATCTGGCAGTCGGATGGACGAATCTAGATTTGGAGGATGCCAGGAGAACGCTATCTGCCCCAATGCATAGTGCCAACTGTAAAGTTTGGTGGAGGAGGAATAATGGTCTGGGTCTGTTTTTAATGGTTTGGGCTAGGCCTTTAGAGACAGCTCCTAGACACACACAGATAGTAAAAAAATACACCGTCACATTTCAAACATCTACACACACCTGTAAAGAGCAGTGAGTGTGACCCCTCTCTGATTCCACCTGGAGTGACGTGACAAATGTATTAACACCGTCACATATCAAACATCTACACACCTGTAAAGAGCAGTGAGGTTACACTGATTGCACCTGGAGTGACGTGACATGTATTAACAAAGTCACCACTAAAGCATACAAACTCTAAACAATGATCAGTAACTTCACACACATAACACGCTAACAGCGAAAGCAATTCCCTTTAATGTAACTCTTACAAGCAAACACAAAGAGTGACCCATTGTCTCTGTATGTCATGCATATTAAGGCATTATGAATGCTTTATGAATGCTTTATAAAGAGTATATGTTTCTGACCTTGGTGCTCTGAGGGTACCCCCACAACTGTGCAGGGCTGCCCTCCAGAACATTCTGAGCAAGGAGTTGGCTTCCTCAAGGATCTGCCGCAGGGTCTTAGTGCTAGCCCGTGTCTGTAGGTTGACACACAGCGAAAGATACATGTACAGACAGTTTGACTAAACAAATCTAACTAAAACACAGGATAACAATACAAAAGTGTGACATATTTTCAGTTCAACTGGCTATACTGTATACAGTACTACTGAGATGACGCATGAGTTTAATGAATTTAAACCAAGGATCTAAAAGTTACTCTTGGGATCATTAACTCCTCTGTAAAATGTCTGCTGCTCCTCTAACCTCTAAATGACCCCTGACCTCTCACCTTATCCAGGCTGAGCTCCAGCAGGGTGTGGTTGGCAGTGGCCTGGAGGGCAACCTCCATCTTGCCAATGAGGACGTGTCCCTCCAGGATCTGCTGCTGCAGGGCATGGAAGTCATCAACATGCCCCACAGTGTGGCGGCCATTACGGTTTGTAAAAGAGCCGCCTGGGGCTTGGCCCTCCAGAGAAGAGTCAGTCTCATGGGGATCCAGTGTGGGGGAGAGAGGGGAAGCTGGGCTGAAGAGTCCAGTCTCTCGGGCAGGGGGAGAGAGAGCAAGGTCTGTGAGGAGGAGAGGAAGAGTGGAGAATCAGTGTTAGAGTTGGGGTAAATCTCAAATGGCATGGTGCCCTATTCCTTATTTAATGCACTACTACTTAGGCTCTGGGCAAAAGTATATACAGGCGGGAATAGGGTGCAATTTCGGACACTTAGTTATGTGCCAATAAATATGGTAGAATATGTGGTAACAATGGTAACCGTATCCCAGAATGCATGCAGCATAGCATTCCCTCGCTCTCACCGTGGATGAGCTCTCTTCACTCCAGGAGGGCATGTCGCAGAGGTCAACTGCTGCCCCAGCTGAACATGCAGGTCCCTGGGGTCAAAGGGCGCAGACTCCCCTGAGTGTGACCCCTCTCCTGTATGTGTATTCTTGGGGATGCCACACACTCTGTGGTACATCTGGAGCTTATACTGTAGAGAGTGGATAAGGCGCACACATAACATAGTTATAAGCACACACAAACACACACACACACTCACCCCTCCTACCTTTTGATGGCCTCCTGGTTGTTCTGCCTGTCCAGTTTCAGCCGGGTGATCTGAGCTTCTGCAGCTTCCTGCCCTGCTCCGCCCACCGCTTGGTCTCTAACTCTGCATCCACACGGGCACGCCCTAACAGCAACGCCTCCCGCAGCTGTTCCACCTCCTTACTGATATCTAGGGGGAGGGTACAGAGGAACCCAGATACTAAGACAGAAATTACAATTACAATTACATTCTTCTCTCATTGAGGGGACTCGATTAATGCCCCGGTTGAACCGAGTTAGCATTGACTGCATTCGTGGATCACACTCTCAGAAAAAAGGGTACGGTTAGGGTACAGTATTGTTCCCAGGGGTACAAAAAGATTGAAATAAAATACACATAATGTACCTTCAGAGGTAGACAATGTATACTATTTAAAAAGGCAGACTAACTAAATGGAGCACAGAAATATATACACACAAAATCTTTCCCTCAGCCTGCAGATGTGGCCAGGTCAATAAATTGTAATGTCCGTACTGTGAGACGCCTAAGACAGTGCTACAGGGAGACAGGACGGACAGCTGATTGTCTTCGCAGTGGCAGACCACTTGTAACAACAGTAACAACACTTGTAATAACCTGTACTTCCGAACATCACACCTACGTGACAGGTACAGGATGGCAACAACAACTGCCCAATTTACACCAGGAATGCACAATCCCTCCATCAGTGCTCAGTATGTCCGCAATAGGCTGAGAGAGGCTGGACAAAGGCTTGTAAGCCTGATGTAAGGCACGTCCTCACCAGACATCACTGGCAACAATGTTGCCTATGGGCACAAACCCACCATTGCTGGACCAGACAGGACTGGCAAAAAGTGCTCTTCACTGACAAGTCGCGGTTTTGTCTCACCAGGGGTGATGGTCGGATTCATGTTTATCGTCGTAGGAATGAGCGTTACACTGAGGCCTGTACTCTTGGAGAGGGATCGATTTTCAGGTGGAGGGTCTGTCATGTCCTGTGGCAGTGTGTCACAGCATCATCGGACTGAGCTTGCTATCATTGCAGGCAATCTCAACGCTGTGCGTTACAGGGAAGACATCCTCCTCCCTCGTGGTACCCTTCCTGCAGGCTCATCCTGACATGACCCTCCAGCATGACAATGCCACCAGCCATACTGCTTGTTCTGTGAGTGATTTCCTGCAAGACAGGAATGTCAGTGTTCTGCCATGGCCAGCGAAGAGCCCGGATCTCAATCCCATTGAGCACGTCTGGGACCTGTTGGATCGGAGGTGGAGGGCTAGGGCCATTCCCCCCAGAAATGTCCGGGAACTTGCAGGTGCCTTGGTGGAAGAGTGGGGTAACATCTCACAGCAAGAACGGGCAAATCTGGTGCAGTTCATGAGGAGGAGATGCACTGTAGTACTTAATGCAGCTGGTGGCCACACCAGATACTGACTGTTACATTTGATTTTGACCCCCTCTTTGTTCAGGGACACATTATTCCATTTCTGTTAGTCATATGTCTGTGTAACTTGTTCAGTTCATGTCTCAGTTGTTGAATCTTATTATGTTCATACAAATGTTTACACATGTTAAATTTGCTGAAAATAAATGCAGTTGACAGTGAGAGGACATTTATTTTTTTGCTGAGTTTAACAGCGTGTGATTGAAAGATGAAATGAGGTCCACACTCCAGTCCAGTTGTTGGTGGTAATACACCTTAAAGTTGGTTGCCAACTGCAATATAAAGTCCAAAGAAGAAGAATCAGACTGAAGGAGGAGAGATTACTATAAATTAACTAGGTTTACCCTTTTATCTGTGGATTAATTGTCGGAGTAGAGGACCTTGTGCATTTCAGGTAAAATAACAGCCAAATGCAAGCTAGCTAGCTAAATTGCCATGAATGTTTCATGCGTTTTGACCTGTCCCCAAATTAACATTGTTGGTTCAGAGTTCATTTTGATATTTCAACCTTTGTGTCCTGATTGCCAAAATCAGGACACAATGAACATGCGCGCCCTTCTTCTTGTGACATTCCAGCCCCCCTCTAAGTCACTGCTCAACATTAACATTACGTCACATCTCCCTTTCTGGAGAACCAAGGGTAGCCTGCCTTTGTCTCAGCAGGTTATAGGGGGTTATTCTGCCCTTGTAAAACAGACCTGTTCCCAGTCTGGCTTTTTACTAAAGCTCAGTAAATCACGTAAACATTTCACTGTTATTTTATTTAACAAATATTTCTGTTGAACTGTCCCCACTACTTTAAATGTTTATACACGTTACTTTCAGTCACTCAAAGATCAAGTCTCTTTGGTTGTATCACTTCTCTGCCTGATCTTGTTCTCACAAAGGCAGGTGTGACCTAACAGTTCACAGAGGTAGACATCTGAGTCTGCCTGGGAAGGGTAGGTATGTCCTCCTCAGGTAGCTGCAACTGTTGGCTGTCTTCGCAGTTGTTCTTCGTAGCTGGCATAGGCATCAAATGATGGCAGTGTGCATTGTGGCTCGCTGACAAGGTAAGAGCAGGGATTGCGAAGTGCAGATGTCACTGTGCCCTGTACTTTTGCTTCAGTGATCCACACATTGTCTCCTGAGGACAGGCTGGAAATGTCTCTCACCCAATGTCTCTTGATGTAGCATGAGCTTTCCTGAAGTCTGGAAGTACTGGTTCTAACGTGGCTGGTAAGGTAGTGTGCAGGCGACTAGTTCCGCTTGACTGTATCCATTGCTTAGAGGTGTAGATTTCTAGGCGAGCAATGCCAGATAGGGATCAGCAGCCTTCTTCAGCAGGTTTTGACTGTCTGAACGGCTCGTTGCTCTGGGGAAACCGAGGGCTGTTCGTCACATGCTCAAAGCCATAGTCTGTTGCGAAGGGTTGCAGGTCTCTCCCTGAAAAATGTGGCCCATTATCTGTCACTAATGTCTCTGCTATCCTGTGGCGGGCAAACATAGCTTTCAAATGTACAATGACATATGTGGACCTCGAAAGGCTGAGCTGAGCTATACCTGCACACATTATCTTGAGAAATATTCCACCACCAGTAAGTAGCTAGTGACGCTCAATGTGAATAGGTCTGCACCTAGTTCCTGCCATGGTCGGTCTGGTAGTTTGGTTGGCATGAGTAGCATGAGTGGCTCCCTCACATTTGTTTCTCTCCTTGACACACACCCTGCAGTGCAAGACTAACTCGCTTAACTGACTGCTAAGCCCTGGCAACCATACTGATTGTCTTGCATGTTCTCTGCATTTGACTACCCTCTGGTGTCCCTCATGTTTTTTCTCGAGCACACTGTTTCTCATTGTAGATGGTATCACTAACCTAGTGTCCTGTAACAGAAGACCCTCATGCACAGTCAAAAGAGCTCTCTGAGTCCAGTAGTGCTTTAGTGCCCCGTCCAGTCTGCTGGGGTCCGGCCATCCCTCTATGCAGTCTCTCATCACTTCTGAGCAGAACCTGTCTGCGCTGAGCTACTCCCTGAGCCACGCAGATAGTGATCACTCGTGGGTAAGTTCACGTTTATTGTGTCGACATAGATGTTTGTATCCTCCATCAGTTCCCCATCGGCTCTGCTCCCGCTGTTCAACACAGTTGCGCATGAGAGCGTATCGGCTGTGGTTAGGCTCTTCCCTGGAACATGAGTGAGGAAGTAAGAATACATACTTATCGAGCCTCATTCAGAATCTCTTGTCCTATGAAGAAGTCACTGGAACGCTTTCAGCTGCTCACATTCCCAGTACCGCTGGCTTTTCTTTGACAGCAAGTCTCTTAGCGCTTTGTTCTTTTCGGCCAGGTTAGGAATATATTTTCCAAGCTGGTTGACCATTCCTAAGTACCTTCTGAGTTCACTTACATTTGACAGCTGTTTCATCTCCTGCACTGCTCTCGTTTTGTCGGTGTCTGGTTTCATCCCACCTGTGGAGATGATATGACCGAGGAACTTTACCTGTGTTTTCCCAAACTCGTATTTTTGTGATGCCTGCTTTTCGGCCTTTTTCCAGGACTGTGTGTACTCTCCGTCGAACTCAGCTTGATCTCTCCCCCAGACTAGCCCATCATCCATGTGGCACACCACTCCATCGAGACCCTCCATCACCTCCATCCCCATCTAGTTCTGGAAGTGTTCTAGAGCAGAGGCTATCCCCAATGGAAGACGGTTGAAAATGTACCTTCCGACTGGAGTGATAAATGTAGTGTAGCGTGCCGACTCCTTTGTTAGTGGTATTTGCCAAAATCCCATGTTAGCGTCAAGCTTGGTGAATAGCTGTGCTCCTGACAACATTCCTAGTGTTTGATCCACTGTTGGCAGGATGAATTTCTCTCTGCTCACAAACTCAGCGGGGTCAGATTCACGCAGATGAACTTTCTCGGGAAAGATGGCACCATCCCTGAGCACCAGTCAGTAGGCTCCTTTATCTTGGTGGTTACGTCCCACTGCTCCATTTGCTTCAATTCCTTCTTCAACTTTTCCATCAAAGGCAGGGGAACTCTCCGTGGCACCTTGAGCGAAAAGGATTTGGCATCTGGCTTGAGATTAATTGTGTAAGGCTGCTGCACTAAACCTAAACCACCAGCTTGGGGTAAGTTACTTTAACTGAGTCCATGTCTATGCTATCTAGCCTATCCACTAACTTCAGCTAAGTTAAAGCTGGCCTGCCTAACAGAGTTGTCTGTAGGGTTTTCACTACCTAAATGTCCTCTGTTGCGCCTTTCTCCACAAAGTACAGTGTTTCGTTTTCTACCCCAACTACACTAAGTCAAGCTCCCCCTGGCCCAGACAGTGGTTTGTTGACAGAGGTTTAGATTGTCTATATTTTCCTCTTTAGTGATCTGTCTGTACAACTCCTCTGGTCAAGTCAGCTGCTGTATCGATCTTTAACTTGACATTGGTATTCCTGATCTGTATCCTGACATTGGTATTCCTGATCTGTATCCGTACAGACCATGGGTTTTCTCCTGCATTCACTGTGCCCAGGAAAAGTCTACTGTTGTCTTCTGAGACAGCATTTACTGCATTACCTGACTTACACACTTTTCCATAATATCCTCTGTTACCACAGTTGTGGGACTCAGCATTCTTTGCTGGACACTGAAACTTTGAATGAGACGTTTTCCCACAATTCCCGCATATTTTCTGTCCAACTCGTTAAGTGCATCCTGTTGACTTTTTTCCTGTGTGCGTGCTTGTCCCTTTTTTCTTGAACTTACTTGGTTTGATGCTTTTCTTAGCATCCACAGTAAAAACTTTTCTATCACTTTTCATCTCACCCCTCAAGTCAGTTTGTTCTATTTTTATTACCTCAGATAATCTCACCATATTAATGGCTTTTGTTAAAGTCTTTGTCTAACTGCATTCACTCTGACAACGTTGTTTTCAGACCTACAACTAGTCTGTCCCTTATGAGTTGCAGTTTTCAACCAGTGCATACAGTGACGTGATAAACGAGTCTACAGTCTCATTTGACTGTTGCATTCTCTGATTATACCTAGTTTGTTTGTGTACGCCAGTCTGTCTTCGTCTGTGAGACTGAGTCCTCTTAGCACATAATCTGCCTCATTACCCATGCAATGTGCAGCCAGTCTAAAACGTTAAAACCTTCTGATCCATTTCTCCCACTCCTGCGGTTTTGAGAAGTTAAAAGATTCCGGGGGTTGTAGTGTGAACGTCGCTCTTGGTGGAGCTCTCCCTTGGTATGCAACTTGTTGCCCTGCCGTTGCAGGTGCTTGCTGTGCAGCCTCCTGAGCCGGAGCTTGCTTCTGCTGGCCATCCATAACGCTGCCTCGCTGCTAGCCACTCTCCTCACTCCGCCGCGTTCAGTCCTCTGAACTCTTCTCGTAGTATGTCCGCGGCCACTTCTGACACCATGTCGTGTAGGTTACTTTATGAAGACACAGACTACTTCTTTATGTTTAAAGTGTTTAATATAAAGCAATAAAAGCCTTTTATTGAACACATGCTGGCTAAAGCATCACTAGGCTTCTGCCTTCTTCCAGTGACATTCCTGCCCCCACTACAATCAATAACATTTGATTTGATTTTGATTTGATTATAAATAACTTTCAGTCCTTTAAAAATTGGATTTTGATTAGATTTATAAATAACGTTCACTCCCTTACAAAACTCAGTTTTGGATGAGACTGACGTTATGAACAAAGTTATACCATTTAGACTTTGTAATCAATTTTAACACTAGAATTAACTCATGCCGATGCCACATAGGCCGTTTAAAACCAAAGAAGTTGGTTTTAAGGGGCAGTTGACCTTTAACACGTCTCACTGCTCAGACCCTCCCTGCTCTCACTCCTCTCTCTCCAGTCTCTCTGCTCTCTCTCTCCTCTCTACCTCTCCCCCTTTCTCTCCTATCTCTGAGACCCTCCCTGCTCTCACTCCTCTCTCTCCTGTCTCTCTGCTCGCTCTCTCCTCTCTACCTCACCCCCTTTCTCTCCTATCGCTCAGACCCTCCCTGCTCTCACTCCTCTCTCTCCTGTCTCTCTGCTCTCTCTCTCCTCTCTACCTCTCCCCCTTTCTCTCCTATCGCTCAGACCCTCCCTGCGCTCACTCCTCTCTCTCCTGTCTCTCTGCTCTCTCTCTCCTCTCTACCTCTCCCCCTTTCTCTCCTATCACTCAGCTCTCTATTGTCACGACTCTCTCTCCTTGGTGAGGATCATAGGCACCAGATCAGCTCGGCACAGGGCTGACAGATAGCCAGAACCCCCTCCCTCCCACCAAAGAGGAAGGGGGGAGTTGGGCCGGTTTTATGACTCATAAACGTTCTCTCTCTTGCCCTGCAGTATTGAGCAGTTAAAAATCCCTTTGTTACACATGGTGACTTCACCGCTAAACGGTCAACATCAAACAACGGACAATGGGACAAATATTTCAACATCCAAACGTTGGGGGATGATGAAGGACGAATATGGAAAATGTATGTCTATTTTGTGATATCATTTAAATTATCAGACTGTATAATGGAAATACTGTAACTTAGGAGGGAACACTGAGAATTCTTATAATGAGAACTAGCAGGCTTTACAGAAGTTCACAGACAACAATTAAAAAGAGAGAGAGGCTTGAATGTGTGAACACTTCTCAATTGTACTGTGTTACAGTGATGGCAGACTACATGGTATCTTGCCTTCTCTAACAAAGCACAGCAAAACAATATATTGTGTAAGTTGAGCGATAGAGACTTATTTATGAGTTGATAAGATAAGTAACTCCCCGTTTGTTTCATTAGCACCAGCTGTCATGCCCTGACCATAGAGAGCTTTTTATTCTCTATTTTGGATAGGTCAGGGTGTGACTAGGGTGGGTCATCTAGGTGATTATATTTCTATGTTGGCCAAGTATGGTTCCCAATCAGAGGCAGCTGTTTGTTGTTGTCTCTGATTGGGGATCCTATTTAGGCAGCCATTTCCCCTTTGTGCTTTGTGGGATCTTGACTATGTATGTTGCCTGTTAGAACTATTGTTAGCTTCACGTTTCGTTTTGAGATTTATTGTTTTTGTTTTGCTGTGAGTTTCACCTAGTAATAAAAGGATGACCCACCCTAGTCACAGGCACAGTCCAGTATGTCCTGTGCCTCCTCCCCGCACTCGCCCTGAGGTGCGTGTCACCAGACCGGTACCACCAGTGCCGGCCCCATGCACCAAGCTTCCGGCGACAGTTCCCAGTCCAGAGCTTCCGGCGACAGTTCCCAGTCCAGAGCTTCCGGCGACGTTTCACAGTCCGGAACCTCCAACGACGGTCTATACTGTCCGGAACATCCAACGACGGTCCACGGTCCGGAATTTCCTGAGACGGTCCACGGTCCGGAACCTCCTGAGACGGTCCACAGTCTGGAACCTCCTGAGACGGTCCGCGGTCCGGAACCTCCAGCGACGGTCCACGGTCCGGAAACTCCAGCGACGGTCTGCGGTCCAGAGCCTCCAGCGGGGGTTCTCAGTCCGGAGCCTCCTGCGAGGGTTCCCAGTCCGGAGCCTCTGGCGACGATCTACGGTCCGGAGTCCCCAGCAACGACCCACGGTCCGGTTCCTCCGGCGATGATCCACGGTATCGAGTCTCCGGCGACGATCTACGGTCCGGTTCCTCCATCCACGATCCACGGTCCGGAGCATCCGGCGACGATCCCCGCACCAGGGCTGCCATTGAGGATAACGTGTCCGCGAGCGGAGTGGGTGCTTCGCCCCGCACTGGAGCCGCACCCGACGGTAGATGCCCACCCGGACCCTCCCCTATTGAGTCAGGTTTTGCGGTCGGAGTCCGCACCTTTGGGGGGGGGGGGGGGGGGGGTACTGTCACGCCCTGACCATAGAGAGCTTTTTATTCTCTATGTTGGTTAGGTCGGGGTGTGACTAGGGTGGGTCATCTAGGTGAATATGTTTCTATGTTGGCCAAGTATGGTTCCCAATCAGAGGCAGTTGTTTGTCGTTGTCTCTGATTGGGGATCATATGTAGGCAGCCATTTCCCCTTTGTGCTTTGTGGGATCTTGACTATGTATATTTGCCTGTTAGCACTATTGTTAGCTTCACGTTTCGTTTTGAGATTGTTTTTGTTTTGCTTTGAGTTTCACCTAGTAATAAAAGGATGTGGAACACAGATCACGCTGCACTTTGGTCCACTCATTAGAACGATCGTGACACCAGCTTAACAACACAAAACAGGTTGCAGAGCAAAAACATGACCTTTTTTTCTTGAACATGACAATGACCATGACCAAATTAATAGATAAACACATGACTATAAATAAAATGTTTTTCAACGATTAAAGATTAGATGAAAATGAATTGGATCAAAATAAATAAAACATTTCCCCAACCATTGTGTTCTGGGGTTGTTGGCCTTTTTGGTTAATTTGCTTTTGACATATTTTTTTATCACTTACTCATTGAGTAGTGATTTGCCCTTTCTCAAACTGTTAAAACAGTGCCCAACCCTTGCTTTTTGCTGCTATGCCCCTTCATTTGCTTTTCAGATCATTCACTTTTTTGTTAAGTAGTGTTTCTATTTCAGCTATTTGTGTTCTTATCTTTAATACACTTTCTCAGGCTATTGGACTTGGCAATAAGAGTGAGGTTGCCCGTGCTCTCCGCTTTGAGGGCAAATTTGTCTGCAGATGTCTCGAGAGCATTTATGTAATCTGTCAGTCTTCCTTTCTTCCCTTTTAAGTTGATCTATATCATCTATAATGTATTTTCTTTTTCTGCTTTTTTAGCTCATCCATTCTTCTCTGTCTCTGTTCTTCTTGATGTGTCACATACCTCTGCCTTGCAGATGCCACTGACATCAGCAGCAGTCTGTCAATGCACACATTATGTATGCCCCCCACAGCTCTTATGTGGTCAACTATACATATCTGTGCTACGTATGAATCTTCCTTCAAGTTCTCCACTTCAATCTGCCGATTGATGGAGAATCCACACTCTACTGAGGTTTGCCCGTTTGACAGTAAGAGGAGTTGGTGGCAAAGTCTCCATAGATTTCTGAGCTCTTTGTCCTTTGACATACAGTGCCTTGCGAAAGTATTCGGCCCCCTTGAACTTTGTGACCTTTTGCCACATTTCAGGCTTCAAACATAAAGATATAAAACTGTATTTTTTTGTGAAGAATCAACAACAAGTGGGACACAATCATGAAGTGGAACGACATTTATTGGATATTTCAAACTATTCTAACAAATCAAAAACTGAAAAATTGGGCGTGCAAAATTATTCAGCCCCTTTACTTTCAGTGCAGCAAACTCTCTCCAGAAGTTCAGTGAGGATCTCTGAATGATCCAATGTTGACCTAAATGACTAATGATGATAAATACAATCCACCTGTGTGTAATCAAGTCTCCGTATAAATGCACCTGCACTATGATAGTCTCAGAGGTCCGTTAAAAGCGCAGAGAGCTTCATGAAGAACAAGGAACACACCAGGCAGGTCCGAGATACTGTTGTGAAGAAGTTTAAAGCCGGATTTGGATACAAAAAGATTTCCCAAGCTTTAAACATCCCAAGGAGCACTGTGCAAGCAATAATATTGAATTGGAAGGAGTATCAGACCATTGCAAATCTACCAAGACCTGGCCGTCCCTCTAAACTTTCAGCTCATACAAGGAGAAGACTGATCAGAGATGCAGCCAAGAGGCCCATGATCACTCTGGATGAACTGCAGAGATCTACAGCTGAGGTGGGAGACTCTGTCCATACGACAACAATCAGTGGTATATTGCACAAATCTGGCCTTTATGGAAGAGTGGCAAGAAGAAAGCCATTTCTTAAAGATATCCATAAAAAGTGTCGTTTAAAGTTTGCCACAAGCCACCTGGGAGACACACTAAACATGTGGAAGAAGGTGCTCTGGTCAGATGAAACCAAAATTGAACTTTTTGGCAACAATGCAAAACGTTATGTTTGGCGTAAAAGCAACACAGCCCATCACCCTGAACACACCATCCCCACTGTCAAACATGGTGGTGGCAGCATCATGGTTTGGGCCTGCTTTTCTTCAGCAGGGACAGGGAAGATGGTTAAAATTGATGGGAAGATGGATGGAGCCAAATACAGGACCATTCTGGAAGAAAACCTGATGGAGTCTGCAAAAGACCTGAGACTGGGACGGAGATTTGTCTTCCAACAAGACAATGATCCAAAACATAAAGCAAAATCTACAATGGAATGGTTCAAAAATAAACATATCCAGGTGTTAGAATGGCCAAGTCAAAGTCCAGACCTGAATCCAATTGAGAATCTGTGGAAAGAACTGAAAACTGCTGTTCACAAATGCTCTCCATCCAACCTCACTGAGCTCGAGCTGTTTTACAGTCTCTCGATGTGTAAAACTGATAGAGACATACCCCAAGCGACTTACAGCTGTAATCGCAGCAAAAGGTGGCGCTACAAAGTATTAACTTAAGGGGGCTGAAGAATTCTGCACGCCCAATTTTTCAGTTTTTGATTGGTTAAAAAAGTTTGAAATATCCAATAAATGTCGTTCCACTTCATGATTGTGTCCCACTTGTTGTTGATTCTTCACAAAAAAATACAGTTTTATATCTTTATGTTTGAAGCCTGAAATGTGGCAAAAGGTCGCAAAGTTCAAGGGGGCCGAATACTTTCGCAAGGCACTGTATACTCATGTAAAGATGTGTCCACGCTGTCTTGGACAGGATCAAAGTTTACAGACTCCGTGTTGGGCCTGGACAATATCATCAATAAAATGTGAGTATTGTCAAATGATGTCATCACAATCTTCTTCCTTTACCTGATGACTATTTACAAGGTAGGTCGGGCCTTCTTCAATTTGTTGAAGTTCCAATTACTTGCTCAATACAGAAGTGGTCAGATGATGCGGATGCTATGCTACAGGACTGTTTTTCTAGCACAGACTGGAATATGTTCCGGGATTCATCCAATGGCATTGAGAGGTATACCACCTCAGTCATCGGCTTCATCAATAAGTGCATCGACGACGTCGTCCCCACAGTGATCGTACGTACATATCCCAACCAGAAGCCATGGATTACAGACAACATCCTCAGTGAGCTAAAAGCAAGAGCTGCCGCTTTCAAGGAGCGGGACACAAAACCCGGACACCTGTAAATTCCCGCTATGCCCTCAGATGAACCATCAAACAAGGAAAGCGTCAATACAGGATTAAGATTGAATCCTACTACACCGACTGACGCTCGTCGGATGTGGCTGGGCTTAAACTATTACGGTCTACAAAGGAAAACCCAGACACGAGCTGCTCAGTGACCCGAGCCTACCAGACGAGCTAAATGCCTTTTATGCTCACTTCGAGGCAAGCAACACTGAAGCATGTACGAGATCACCAGATGTTCTGGATGACTGTGTGATAACGCTCTCGGTAGCCGATGTGTGCAACACCTTTAAACAGGTCAACATTCACAAAGCCGCGGGGCCAGATGGATTACCAGGACGTGTACTCAAAGCATGCGCGGACCAACTGGCAATTGTCTTCACTGACGTATTCAACCTCCCCCTGACTGAGTCTGTAATACCTCAATGTTTCAAGAAGACCACCATAGTCTCTGTGCCCAAGGAAGTGGAGGTAACTGGTCTAAATGATTCCTGCCCCATTTTTCTTTTTGTAGTCTGATTTCCTGTAGACCCTGGGGTCTAGGTGTTGATTTGGGATTGGGGCGCTCCAGCATCCATGGACGTCACTTTCCCTGCCATCACACATTCTCAGAATTTCTGCATTCCATTCCAGAAAAAGAGTGTCTAGTAAAGTAAATGAATGAAGGCAGTGTTTCATTGATGTACTCTTATGATATCTATATGTAATGTCTTTAGCATGTGTGTAATTTCAGATTGTGGAAGTCTTTGTGCTGTCTTTTTTTACAGTCATTGGTTGGTTTCAAAGCCTTCTGTGAGTCCATTCTGTGGTTTCCATTGTGAAGGTATGTTGCAATAACCTGGTCCAAGATCGGTTGTACTGTCTTGCCTACTCCTATGGTCATTGTCGCATCAAACATGGCTGGAAACTGAATGATTGATTGACGGAATGGTTGGTTGATTAATTTATTGATTGGTTCATTGATAGAGGTACCAAATATACCTTGCCTACTTTTGCTGCTGAGTTGTGTTATTTATGTGGCTCACCCACCTTAGGTCCTTGATATGGGGGTTTTCACAAGTGCAGGACATGTAGGAGGGATGGTGTTTGTTTCTGACACATGCTACTGGTTTCTAACCATGCTACTGGTTTTTAACCATGCCACTGGTTGTCTCCTATACAGCTGCTTTGGGAACACTAGAGTTTGACTTGCGGTACGAGCGAGCCTCCAGTAAGCTACACTGCACTATCCTCAGGGCCAAGGTAACCTCACAGATACTGTTCACTCACTTCCTTTCTGCTCTTCAGCCCAATCCCAAATCGAGCCCTAGACCCTGCATCCTATGTACTTTTTGAGATCTGAGAGAATGTGACAACTGTAAGCTATATGTTAATAGCTCCATCTTGCCCCCAGATACCAATCAAATCCTCTCAGATCTCCGGAAGTGCATAGGGCGCAGGGTCTAGGGGTCGATTTTGGGATTGGGATGCTCCAGCATCCATGGATGTCACTTACCCTGCCATCACACATTTGCAGAGTTTCTGCATTCCATTCCAGAAAAAGAGGGTCTAGTAAAGTAAATGAATGAAGGCAGTCATAGGGGAGCATTATAGGGATAGTTCACCCTAAAATATACAGGCCTCAAATCATCCCAAATGAAAGGGAACTAATTAGACTCAGCTTGACTTCTGACTAACTTTGATGTGGAGTTGAATGATCGCTTTTACATTCATGAGTTTCTGTTTTCAGTGAATAACTCATGCAGGAGGGGTCCTACTCTTAGAACATAAATAAATAAATATTTAATATTTAATATTTAACATAAATAATGCAAATATAAAGTTGAAAACAATGACAGGGGCGCTGCTAAGGGTGAAACTATATTGTGCACTACTTTTGAATTAGTGCAACAAATAGGGAATAGGGTGCCAATTCAGAAGCAGCCTCCATGTTTGCCTGCCTCTTGGCCCTCTTTCTTTGTTAAGCCTTTCTTTTTCTTTACATATCTCTTTCTCTGTTTTCTTGTCTGCCTTTCCTATGGTTCAGGGTCTGAAGCCTATGGATTTTAATGGCTTAGCAGACCCCTATGTCTAACTGCATCTTCTTCCCGGGGCCTGCAAAGTGAGTCATGTAATTATGGGATCTAATACTGATACAGGTTCAGGTATGTTGTCTTCCCCTCTATTGTGTTAGAATGGAATTGAGTGGAGGGTAATCTGATCCTAGATCTGTGGCGAACACAACTTCTTTGTTGTGTGTGTGTGACTATTTATTTTTTATTTTTTTTATTTTACCTTTATTTAACTAGGCAAGTCAGTTAAGAACAAATTCTTATTTTCAATGACGGCCTAGGAACAGTGGGTTAACTGCCTGTTCAGGGGCAGAACGGGGGTTTGATCTTGCAACCTTCCGGTTACTAGTCCAACGCTCTAACCACTAGGCTACGCTGCCGCCCCTACCTCCTCATGAAGAAGATAATAGACTGTTAGACGTCATTGAAGGAAGTTGTTGAGAGACTAGGGGCTGGATTCAATCTGTATCACCGAGGATCCTCATAAAAATGTAAAGGTGATTCCCGATTGAGTCGAAAAATGCAGTGTTTACTGTGAATGTAGTCTCCGCGAATGCGGGAACATAGCCTTTAATTGTCAATCACACTATGAAGTGGATCTTCAGCACTAAGGATTTGAATAGAGTCCTATAGTCTTGAGAAAACCCTCGCTGCCAAAACGTCAACACGAAACAATGATTTACAAGTGTAGACACAGCACACTAGAGGTGACTGACGACCGATCTTGACTTTATTGATTTTTTTTACATTCTTAAACATCCGTTCTCCTTTCCATTATAATATCTTCATTCTGGCACTCAACAATGTCTGACTAGGAGGAGGAGGAGAGTTTTCCTTAAGCTTCAGGCATTCCTATTCAAGCCAAGCAGTAAATGGTTCCGACCTAGAATATGTGGACGTCTATAAGTACCTAGGTGTCTGGCTAGACTGCAAACTCTCCTTCCAGACTCATATCAAACATCTCCAATCGAAAATCAAATCAAGAGTCGGCTTTCTATTCCGCAACAAAGCCTCCTTCACTCACGCCGCCAAGCTTACCCTAGTAAAACTGACTATCCTACCGATCCTCGACTTCGGCGATGTCATCTACAAAATGGCTTCCAACACTCTACTCAGCAAACTGGATGCAGTCTATCACAGTGCCATCCGTTTTGTCACTAAAGCACCTTATACCACCCACCACTGCGACTTGTATGCTCTAGTCGGCTGGCCCTCGCTACATATTCGTCGCCAGACCCACTGGCTCCAGGTCATCTACAAGTCTATGCTAGGTAAAGCTCCGCCTTATCTCAGCTCACTGGTCACGATGGCAACACCCATCCGTAGCACTCGCTCCAGCAGGTGTATCTCACTGATCATCCCTAAAGCCAACACCTCATTTGGCCGCCTTTCGTTCCAGTACTCTGCTGCCTGTGACTGGAACGAATTGCAAAAATCGCTGAAGTTGGAGACTTTTATCTCCCTCACCAACTTCAAACATCAGCTATCTGAGCAGCTAACCGATCGCTGCAGCTGTACATAGTCTATTGGTAAATAGCCCACCCTTTTCACCTACCTCATCCCCATACTGTTTTTATTTATTTACTTTTCTGCTCTTCTGCACACCAATATCTCTACCTGTACATGACCATCTGATCTTTTATCACTCCAGTGTTAATCTGCAAAATTGTAATTATTTGCCTACCTCCTCATGCCTTTTGCACACATTGTATATAGACCCCCCTTTGTTTTCTACTGTGTTATTGACTTGTTAATTGTTTACTCCATGTGTAACTCTTTGTTGTATGCTCACACTGCTATGCTTTATCTTGGCCAGGTCGCAGTTGCAAATGAGAACTTGTTCTCAACTAGCCTACCTGGTTAAATAAAGGTGAAATAAAAAAATAAAAAAAATAAAAAATTGAAGAAGCTGGAGATTAAGAGGACGTTATAAATGACAAATTAAAACAGTATAATATATCAAACGCAGCAAAGTCTTAGTGTCAAGAACACATCAATTACCAGCTGTAATTGAGCACAAATGCAGACAGAAGTAAAGTGTTCAAACCATGTGGCTGGCAGCATTGAAAATCAAAAATAGAGAGAACGAGAATGAGAACGAAGGGGGGGTTACTGGGTTTTCAGATGAAAGGAGAGGAGAGTTGGAATAGGTTAAAGAGTGAAGCGAGAGGAGTGAATATGGGTAGGAGAGATGACCTGGGCCTAGATCCATTAGGATCCCTTCACCTCCTCCTAACTCCTTCCTTTTTGGCATTGGTCGGTTGGGAAATCAATACAATGGAAGCTTTTATTGTCCTGTTGGAAGGCTAGCTGTCAGCATCACCCATGTTACTTGAATCTTTTTTATTTTATTTATTTCACCTTTATTTAACCAGGTAGGCTAGTTGAGAACAAGTTCTCATTTGCAACTGCGACCTGGCCAAGATAAAGCATAGCAGTGTGAGCAGACAACAAAGAGTTACACATGGAGTAAACAATTAACAAGTCAATAACACAGTAGAAAACAAAGGAGGGAGTCTATATACAATGTGTGCAAAATGCATGAGGAGGTAGGCAAATAATTACAATTTTGCAGATTAACACTGGAGTGATGAATGATCAGATGGTCATGTACAGGTAGAGATATTGGTGTGCAAAAGAGCAGAAAAGTAAATAAATAAAAACAGTATGGGGATGAGGTAGGTGAAGAAGGGTGGGCTATTTACCAATAGACTATGTACAGCTGCAGCGATCGGTTAGCTGCTCAGATAGCTGATGTTTGAAGTTGGTGAGGGAGATAAAAGTCTCCAACTTCAGCGATTTTTGCAATTCGTTCCAGTCACAGGCAGCAGAGTACTGGAACGAAAGGCGGCCGAATGAGGTGTTGGCTTTAGGGATGATCGGTGAGATACACCTGCTGGAGCGCGTGCTACGGATGGGTGTTGCCATCGTGACCAGTGAGCTGAGATAAGGCGGAGCTTTACCTAGCATGGACTTGTAGATGAATCTAGACCAATCCACTATCCAGTTCTATCAGATTTGAAAGCACCAGGGGAGATGGTCAGGGCTCACATCAACAGCATCCTCCCGGATACCTTAGACCCACTCGAATTCGCATACCGCCCCAACAGAGTTGAGAGTTTCAAGTTCCTTGGTGTCCACATCACCAACAAACTATCATGGTCCAAACACACCAAAACAGTCGTGAAGAGGGACCTTTCCCCCCTCAGGAGATTGAAAGGATTTGGCATGGGATCCTCAAATCCTCAAAAAGTTCTACAGCTGCACCACATAGACTGTTTTCTCTGCTACTGCACGGCAAGCGGTACCGGAGCACCAAGTCTAGGACCAAAAGGCTCCTTAACAGCTTCTACCCCCAAGCCATAAGACTGTTGAACAATGAATCAAATGGCCACTGGACTATTTACATTGACACCCCCAACCCCCAACCCCCAATATTTTCTTAAATCTTTCTTGAACTGCACTGTTGGTTAGGTGCTTGTAAGTAAGCATTTCACTGTAAGGTCTACCTACACCTGTTGTATTCGGCGCATGTGACTAATACAGTTTGATTTGATTTGAGCCTGAAATTGAATGGGGCCCAAGAAGACCATCACTCACTTCAATTGGTCTGGGTGGCAAGAGAGCATCCGTGTGATAAAGAGAAAGGCATAGAGCATGTCTGTTTTTTCCATCATCCATGTTCCTCTTAAATGTTTTCCTTGTGTCATCTGTTTAAGAATGTTCATTCTTAAAATGCTCCAAAGCATTTAATTCCTCCCTAGGCAAAATGGCACAGGAACAGACGAGAGCTTAGTTCACTATCGCCTGCCCCCCCACACACACTGCCACAGGCTCTGTCACACACACACACAACACACACACACACACACACAAAACACACACACACACACACACATTTGAGGGATTGAGTGTTTGTGCGTCAATCTATGATACTGTCCCTTCTACTCTCTTTTCCCCTCTCTCACTTTCCTAAACCTCTTTCTCCCCTCTCTCACTCCCCTCCCTCCCTATCTTTCACTCTTTCAGATATCTGAAGCCCGACACACGGAAGAAATCCAAACACAAGACGTCTGTGATTAAAAAGTCCCTTAACCCTGAATTCAATGAGGTATGTCCCTGCTGGGTCTCCAGGGGAGACTGGCACCATGAGTGCCAGGCATGTAGTGTGTTGTAGCATATGCTCTAGCAATGCTCTCTCTGAGGGTCAATCTGTCAATGCTAATGAGATGTCCAGTCCAATATCCCACACTCTCCTCATCTGTCATCCTCTCTCTATCTCTTTCTCAGTTCTAGTATACAGTATTCATCACCTCTTCTACCCTCTCCCTTTTCATAGGAAAATCTCTCTCTCCCTCATCCTCTACATCCCTTTCTTCTGAATTGAAATCTAACAATCAATAATAATTTGCAATCGTCTGAACACTTTTACCACTGACACGTCAATGTGTTGACAAAGACTTACAGTAAGCATGTCAGTAAGGTCCTTTGGTTGGCTCTCTCATCTCTATATTTCTGTCACCCCTCCCTCTCTCCCCCTCTCATCCTACAGCGTGGGCATTGCGAAGTAATAACGCCAAGCCTTTTATTTCTATTCCCTATCACAGGGCCTTGATATAATTGCAGCGATGTGGCTAGTCTGAAACCTATAACTGCCTAAATTCAACTCCAAGTGGAGACAATATAAGGCTCAGTTACAGGCCCATCTGATGATAGTGCTCCTGCTCATATCTGGTTGTTAATTAATAGATGGGATATACTGTACCGTATGTCTCCAGATCACTTATTTCTAAAACTATGGTTGTGACATGTCTCCTAGTTCTCAATGACCTCTCATACATCTCCCTGTCATGTGGCCAAGGAGTAGTTGGATCAACAGTGGAAAGCATTTTGCATAACAAGTGACATCAGGGTCCGTATTCATAAAGCTGCTTGGAGTATAGGTGCTTGGAGTAGGAGTGACGATCTAGGATCAAATTCCTTCTGTTCATAGCGTTAGCACTGCTACTCTGAGACGCTTTGTGAATGCGGGCCCTTTCCTTTTGTGTGTGTATGGTTTCTTTTTTTCCTCCCATTTTGTTTCCAGTACTTCTGTAGGTAATGTCACAGCTACGAGTAGACGTTGCCCTTAGACACCGATCTGGGATCAGCTTACCCCTCACAAATCCTAATTTTAGTAATTAGGGGGGACACACTAAAGCTGACCATAGATCAGTGTCCAGTAGCAACCTCCTCCTACTCTTACTGAATGGGATCTCCTGTGGTTCCCTCACACCCTATAGGAGTCATTTTATGAGATCTCCATGTCAGAGCTGTCCAATAAGACTCTGGAGGTCACTGTCTGGGACTACGACTTGGGACGATCCAATGACTTCATAGGTGAGACTCTTCACTTTGCACACATGCACATACACATACACACATATGCACACACACACACACACAGAGCTAGAGAGAGAGATGGCTAGAGAGCAGGAGCGAGAGAGTCAAATCCCATCTTGACACATCCCTATACCCACAGAAGCCAAACTATTGTGCAGATATTCCATTGGGACTTTGAACTCCTGAAAGGTTCCCATGGTGACACAGCTTATCATGTTTACAGGTGGAGTGTGCCTGAGCTGTCACTCACAGGGAGACACCCTCCGCCATTGGATGGACTGACTTAAGAACAAGGGTCAGAGTGTGGAGCGCTGGCACATACTGACCAATGAGCTCCCAAGATCCGTAAGTCATGAATAAGGCCACACAGCTACTGAGACACAAGGCTGAGTCCTAATTCTTCACCCTTCTCCCAAAGTTGCACACTTCCAGTCATGGATATATCAACGGTAGAAACTCCTTCAAGGCAAGTGTGGAGAATCAAGACACAGATCAAATCATCCCTCTAGCCCCCTACCACCTAGGAATTCCTATAGATCTGAGAGGATTGGATAGACCAAAAATATGGGGGAAATTCCACCTAGCTTATCAGAACGCAAGGGGGAAGCCATGACCATATTGATTTGGATCCTATTGAAACCTTTCAGATCTACTGTAGTGTCTAAGTGGTAGGGGTTATGGGTCGATTTGGAACTCAGCAAAGATTAAGCATTTCTAAGCTCTCTAGAGCCCTGTTTATACCTGGTTCTAACGTGTGTCCATCTTCCTGATATTTTCCTTATCTTGTCTGTTTACACTTATAAGATCTGATCACAATCAGATAGCAATGCGTCTTTTAATCGTCTACACCTGTCTAAAAATGTGGGCACAGTCCAAATGTGGAACGGATCAGGCCAAAGGACACATGTTAGCACCAGGTATAAATGGGGATGACTTGCCACAGGATGGAATGCACTTACCAGTATGTTTCTATGTCTATAAAGGTGATTCAAACCTACACACCGTAACACACCACGGAAATGATGCATGCTGAATAAAAATCATATACAATACAAGGCCTGGATGTTGTTAAGCACAACTCCTTTATGCTATGGAATAGACTAGTGGTGGTGTAGATGATTTTGTGAAACGCTGAGTTAGATGGAGATGTTGGTCAGTGGGATGGGGAATGCGGTTCACGTTGCCTTACGGCCTCGTCACTAATGTTGACATTCACAACTCAACGTCATACTTCCAATTTTTTATGATTTCATCTGCACGTTTTAGTCTACGGGCTCTTTAACTTCACTTGTTCAAGCTGATTTGATTGAATTCCATATCTTTTATGGTTATTTTAATAACAAATTGATATCTATGTTGGTAATAATATGCCTATGCTACACGAATACCAGCACACTAATATCAGATACAGTGGGGCAAAAAAGTATTTAGTCAGCCACCAATTGTGCAAGTTCTCCCACTTAAAAAGATGAGAGAGGCCTGTAATTTTCATCATAGGTACACTTCAACTATGACAGACAAAATGAGAAAACAAAATCCAGAAAATCACATTGTAGGATTTTTTATGAATTTATTTGCAAATTATGGTGAAAAATAAGTATTTGGTCACCTACAAACAAGCAAGATTTCTGGCTCTCACAGACCTGTAACTTCTTCTTTAAGAGGCTCCTCTGTCCTCCACTCGTTACCTGTATTAATGGCACCTGTTTGAACTTGTTATCAGTATAAAAGACACCTGTCCACCACTGTAACTATTCCCTCCAAACTCCAAAGAGCTGTCAAAGGACAGCTTTTGCCCCACTGTAACTATTCCCTGCCCCCAAAAGTATTTGATTAAAAAAAAAAAGATTATTACTTTATATATTATTGAGGTGTTGTCCCTGTATTGTTATTTTATGTCATGTTTTTGTCTCTTAATGCATGACTGAATGTGTGAATGTCACTTTTTTACTGACGTTTCAATAGCTGTATTCGATTATCTTGTTCTGCTTTTAACAATTGTTGTTCTTACATTTATATCAGGTGTTTTGTTTACAATATCAAAGTACATTTGGAATGCACTACTGTGTAAGTATGACTTGGTTTCTATTTTGTGAAATGGCTTGGCTGAGGGAAATCCAGTACTCCCTCAGTACTACTGAACAGTAAAATAGCTCACTCCTACCCCCTGGTGGTTCAATTTTGTTCAACGGTCCTTGCTATCCTGCATCCTTCAGATATCCCAACTCTAACGTTAACTCATTGAAGTTGAAATGTACAATGGTTACGATTAGGTAAGGGTAAAGTTGGGGACGTCCCAAGGATTCCGGATAGCATCAACCAATTTTCAACTGCCCAGAACAAGTACCAAGCAACAATCAATAAGACGCTGCTGTTTTTTTATGTGACAAACTTTTAAATTAAAGGCAACTGGAAACATGACTACAACAACACACGTTTAAAAATAATCCCATTTACTGTACATTAGGCTCTATCAGCGCCACAATAAGTCTTGAAGTCTGAGCACTTGCTATCAGAGAATATGGTGAGACTGTAATAGAGGCATCCTAAGCTGGTTTGTGTTATCCAAAATGAAATTCTCAGATCGGTGCAGACACGGGTGCTCCTTTTCCTGAAATGTTCCTATAGCGTGACCTTATGACATATCCTGGGGTAAGGAATGTGTTTGTGGACTCCTAAACCACATAAGTAAAACTCCAGTCCTTTAGATTCTGCTCTGCAGTGTCTGTGGGTTTTGGTTCCTCCCTTCTACTTAATGAATCAGTGACTCTTATTGGACAAGTTCAAATAATTTCAAGTGAACATGACCCCGGCTTTTCTTGCAGGTCTAGATCCTAAAAACATTGCTTGTTTGCGGTCTTTAAAAAAGACCCGACTCTCCAGGAATTGTGTTTGACACCAACGTCTTCAACCCATGGTTCATCCTCTGCAGTCTCTAAGGTCAGCAGGCTCCACCCCCAGAGTCACAAGCCGGAAGTGGATCAATACTACAACACAGCAAAAGTCAATAACCTCCCTGTAACAGACTGAGCCCCGCTGCCCTTTGGACAAACATGCACTGTGCGCATACAGTAAAATAAAACACACGCACAGTACAAATCAAATAAAAAATCTACACACACACTTGCTGCTTGCTTAAGGTAGTCCATCACATCTGATGAGGACTTCAACTACTGCTTGTGGGTTCGCTGATGACTGTATAATCAGATGCAGGAGGCTCACTATCTGCCACAGACAAGAGCACACAAAGGCATGTCCCGTTGAAGCTGGTGCAGCCATGGTCATACACTCTCCTCCATGTGTATTTGAACAGTGAAGCTACATTTTCTTATGTGTCTCTATACTCCAGCATTTTGGATTTGAGATTTTCATTACATATCTGTTTACCGTTTAGAAAGGAAAGCATTTTTGTGGTATCCAATTGTGTTTCATTGCGGCAACTCCCCAACGGGCTCGGGAGAAGTGAGGATTGGACAAACACGCTGCTTCTTATACACACCTGGAAGTCAGCCGGGCCAACGGTGTTGGACGGGACACTGTTCGATTGACGACCCTAGTCAGCATGCAGGCGCCCAGTCCGCCATAAGACGACGCTAGAGCAAGTTAAGACAAGGAATTGCATGCCAACCCTACCCTCCCCTAACCCGGACAGTGTTAGGCCAATTGTGCACCGCCCTTGGAACTCCCCGGTCACGTCAGGCTGTAGTGACGCCCCTCTGCACGTCAGGCTGTAGTGACGCCCCTCTGCACGTCAGGCTGTAGTGACGCCCCTCTGCACGTCAGGCTGTAGTGACGCCCCTCTGCACGTCAGGTGAAGTGCCTGAGCAGGACGCGCCACCTGGGAGCTCCGTTGCAAAGTACAATAAAGGCTTTATATAGCACTACTTAAAGGCTTTACAAATCATAAGTGTAAGTCATAATCTAGAAATGGTCTATTAACTTACAATAAACCCTACAGTGGTAATTGTTACGTCACCCTTTATACACCATTTATAGTGTATAACATACGCTTATAGATTATATGTGAAGCATTTATATAGTGCTTATAAATCCTTTATGATTGCTATAAAAAAGCCTTTATAGGTCGTACTACCCTCATCCAATGACTGACGCATGAGTCCTGATGTGTTTGGTCAGCTTAGCCGCCTCACTGAAAG
Organism: Oncorhynchus kisutch; assembly: GCF_002021735.2. Taxonomy (NCBI): domain Eukaryota; kingdom Metazoa; phylum Chordata; class Actinopteri; order Salmoniformes; family Salmonidae; genus Oncorhynchus; species Oncorhynchus kisutch. Next base: position 45,408,165 of record NC_034183.2, on the reverse strand, counting down.
CCTTACCACACAAGCTGCAGGTGTGGGCCGAGTCTCCGGCAGGCCGCAGTCCATTATGAACACGCTGGTGCTTCCTACACGTGTAGGCGTCCTTGAAGCTCATGCCGCAGACAGGGCAGCCGTACAGACGCAGCTCCGTGTGAACACGCCGGTGGTTCCTCAGTGTGCCATCGTTGTTGAATCGCTTGCCACACAGTGCACAAACGTACGGCTTCTCCCCTGTGTGAATGCGGAGGTGGATCTTGAGGCGTGACCCGTGACTGAATATCTTACCACACTGAGGGCACGGGTGGGACCTCTGATCCCCCCTGTTGTTAGTTTGCTGTTGACCCCTGTTGTTTGTGGACCTGTTAATTTGTTGATGACACCTATTTGTTGATCTATTTGTTTGTTGTTGACGTCTGGTTTGACCCAGGTAGAACTGGGAGGTCAAGGGACCTACGGTACTGGTGGTGGTGGCGTCCCCAAAGTCTTGTTCTGGCCCTGTTGTTACACAACCATCACTGCCAATCTGACGGAAAAAGCCGTCTGGGATCATGGCAGCACTAGCTGATACCAGGTCAGTGGGGACGCCCGAGGCAGTGGAGGCACCATACCTGCTGCTCTCTGCAACCACTGACTCCAGGTCAGCGCTCAGGTCTGAGACAGTGTACCTGGTTTCAACCGTGGCTGGTCCAGGGTCTGAACTGGGGTTTAGTTCACCATACCCCATCTGAGCAGATACTGACCCCAAGTCAGTAGGGCTAGTATCACTAGGCTCTGTTTTGATGCCCTCAGAGTTATACTGTAAAACCACTCTGTCCACGGGGCATGATGTGCTGCTGAAGGGATTTGCAGAGGGAAGGAGATGCTGGTCGTCTTCTTCGTCCAAGTCCCTTTTCACGGACGCTGAAGTCAATGGAGCTACTACTGGGGTGGTAGCCGATGTATCGGTCTGTTGTGAGGACAGGGTACATGGAGAGTTACACAGACTCTTCCACTCGGTGCAGTCTGTGGGTAGCTGGCTATGTGTGGCAGGCATCTCATCCTGGCTCATTACCATGTGGTTCTGGGTGTGTGTAGACTCAGGGTCTGGACCATGGTCGGCGCTCCACTGGTGCTGCCCAGACACAGAGAGAGAAACAGGCCTGGTCGAGACTGGATGGACAGACGGACATACCGACAAACAGACAGAAAAGAGAAACAAATCAGATTGATTAAGTTTAAACAACTACAGAAGCAACGACCCAGACACGAGTTCTCGAGCATTCTGTAGGATGAGCTTGTTTGTGTAATCTGGTGATCTACAAGGCTTGAGACTGTCCAAATGCCCCATATCATAATTTTCTAGAAAAACCTGCATCACCTCCCCTTTATATA